>NC_049210.1:3866159-4021159 GCF_013347855.1 Anguilla anguilla | reverse complement strand
ATTTACTGCTTTCAGAGAACAGCGGCAGCCTTTTGAGATTGGCGGTTTCGTCCCGCAGTCTCCGGCACCTTGTGGACCCGTGCGCGCGTCTCAGCGCTCTCTGCCACGTCTCCTTGGCGACCGGCGAACGGAGACGTAAAGCGCCCCCGTCCCTTTTAGAACAAAAAAATTAAAAATAAAAAAAAAACGGTATCGAAACCGGCGGAGGAATTATTAAGGCGTGGGAATCGTTTTACGGCTCGTCGATGTCGCCGTAGCGACGCCGCCGAGGTCGATCTTTACCGTCGCTCTGCGCGGACGCCGCAGGGGCTCGTGATCTCAGCCTCGGTGAGACGCGGAGGCCAGCTTTTTATTGCGTAATCGTCGCCGGCGGAAACGGCGTTGGGGAAGGCGAGCGTTCGCGTGGCGGGGGGGCCGCGGCTTTGTGCCCTGACACGCGCTCGCCACGGGAAGCTCGAAAAAGCTGTCACGGGAAGACGAAGAAGACGAAGATGAAGGCTCGGAGGGATGAGAGCGCACGGAGCGGGGGGTGGTGATTGGTCGATGGCTCGGCACAAATGAGTGTGTAGAGAGCCTCCCCCACCCCCGCCCATCCCAATTCATTACTGACTCTGACAGTATGTGTGTCAGATGAACCACAGAGTCACGAATGTGACATATTGTTGTGGTCCCCCCCCCCCCATACTCTGTTTCCCGTTTTTTTTTTTTTTTTTTTCAGAGCATTAATTTTCCTGTTTGCATTTTCCATCCCCAGGATGATGTCAAATGCTGATGTTCAGTGAACTTATCTTTGTAGAGCCTTCCCCTGCATCACTCTATCCCTCTCTCCCTCTCTCTCTCTCTCTCCCTCCCTCCCTCTCTCTCTCTGTTCTCCTGCTCACACGCTGTCCCTCTTTTCCTCCCTCTCTCTCCCCCTCTCTCCCTCTCTCTCTCTCTCTCTCCCCCTCCCTCTCCCTCTCTCCCCCCCTCCCTCTCTCTATCTCTCCCCCTCTCCCTCTCTCTCCCTCCCTCTCTTCTTCCCTCTCTCTCTCCCCCTCTCCCTCTCTCCCTCTCTCTCCCTCCCTCTCTTCTTCCCTCTCTCTCTCCCCCTCTCCCCCTCTCCCTCTCCCTCTCTCCCCCTCTCTCCCTCTCTCTCTCTCTCTCCCTCCCCCTCTCTCTCTCTCTCTCTCTGTTCTCCCGCTCACACGCTCCCCTCTCGAGTGGCGGTCCCAGGGCGAGCGGGCGAGCGAGGAGCTGCAGTAGTGATTAGTGTTCTGAGTGCTGCCGCCCGCCTGTCAGGCAGGACTGCTTCATCCTGCTGCGAGCAGGGTCCCCCTCCTCACCTCAGGCCCTCTCCACGAGACGCACACACACACACACACACACATACACACACACACAC
The DNA here is from genome assembly GCF_013347855.1 of Anguilla anguilla. Taxonomy (NCBI): domain Eukaryota; kingdom Metazoa; phylum Chordata; class Actinopteri; order Anguilliformes; family Anguillidae; genus Anguilla; species Anguilla anguilla. Next base: position 4,019,778 of record NC_049210.1, on the reverse strand, counting down.
ACACGTACGCACACACACACACACACACACACACACACACACACACACACACACACACACACACACACACACATATACACACACCGACACGCACACACACACACACACACACACACACACACATTTATGCAGACACCGACACACACGCACGCACGCACACACACACGCGCACGCTAATTCTGGGAGAACCTGAGGAGCGCTGAAGACTCCCCCACGTAAAAAAAAAAAAACCTCCCGTTGAAGATGAATGAATTTCATGTTGAATTAGAACTCTCTCAGATTCCGATCTCTTTCAGTCTGACGTAGCGGCCATTCATCCCGCCCTGCGTTTCAGTCGGTGAGGTCACCGCGGCCTTACCGCTCGCGCCGTCGCGCCGCCTCTGCTTTCGACGGGCGCCGTCAGCCAATCAGCAGCGTGCGCGCGGCTGGTGCGCCGGCTCTCCCTCCTCTCCTCTCCGCCTTGTGAATCACAGGGCTATTTTTATTTTTTTTTGGCTTCGCGCATACGTGTGTGGGAGTGATGTTGAGGGTATTTTATCTGCGTTTTCGTTTGTGTGTGGTGGCGGGGGCCGCTCTGTGCGTGACCCCCCCCACCCCCCCCCCAGCCCCCCAGCCCCCCACCCCCCCCCCCCGGGAGACGGGTGGCGGTGACGAAGCCTGGCGTTTGCTGTTGCTTGGCGCTGGTACAGGCGGAATGGCCTCCTGTGAGTCAGGGCTAGTGAGCGGCAGCGGGAGGCCAAGCAGCGGCAGGTCCTGACCTGTCCCTCTCTCTCCCTGGCACAGGAGGGCGAGAGACCCACATTCCCCTGAAGGACTCTCTCTCTCTCCCTCCCTCTCTCTCTCTCTGGCGCAGGAGGGCGAGAGACCCAGTTTCCCCTGAAGGACTCTCTCTCTCTCTCTCTCTCCCCCTCTCTCTCTGGCACAGGAGGGCGAGAGGCCCAGTTTCCCCTAAATGATTCTCTCTCTCTCTCTTTCCCTCTCTCTCATTCTATCACTCCCTCACTCTCTCTTACTACCTCACGTTTATTCTTACGCTCACGTGCTCTCACTCACTCGCTCTCACTGTCTCACACTCCCACTCACACTCGTTCTCTCTATCACTCTCTTTCTCTCACTTTCATTCTATCTCCGTCTTACTATCTCCGTCAAAAATCTCTCTTACTCCCTCAGTCTCATTCTCATTTTCACTCTCCCACTCTCTCGCTCTGTCTCACAGTCTCGCGCATACTCATTCTGTGCCTCATTCTGTCTCGCTCTCTGTCTCTCTTTCTCGTTCTCCCTTTCTCTCTCTCACTGCTCCACCTGGTGGCTCCAGTTTTTAATTTACCAACCTTTTGTTATTTACATTTTTATGAACTCTCACGACTCCTGGCTCGTCGCTTCTCCCTTACATTTGAACAAAACTGAGCTACCGTGTATATATATATATATATATATATATATATATATATATATATATATATATATATGTTCTGATTTTTTTTCCCTTCTTTCTTTTTCCATGCACATCAGTGCAAAGGAAGGGCTTGTGAACTCCAGTCAGGAGGAATCATATCGATGTCCGGCTTTCCCCCTAAAGCTCTCTGCGGCTCGGGCTCCGCGCGCCGGTCGGATTCCCGAGCAGCGCGGCTTTTAAACCCCCCCCCCCCCCCCTCTTCCGCGCTGAAGCAGATTAGCGCCGCCGGGGGGGTCGGGGAATGGGATCATCGACCCGGCGTCCTGCGTTGCTTTTAGACAATTACAATTACAGTAATGACCCCGGCCAAGCGGGCGCTCGTGTGCGTCCTCTTCAGCTCTTAATGGAAGCACTAAATAATAATGTCGTAGCCTGGATGATGACCCCTGGACAGATGGCTGTCAGTCAGAGGCCGGGGGGGGTTGGGGGGGGGGGCGGTTATGGTGAAGGCGGGGGGGGGGGGGGGGTTAGTTAGTGTACATTTGGGTTTTCTGATAAATGGACCAAGCGGACCACAGTCGGTTATTTCTGGAGGCGCACTGGCGTCAGAGACGCTCCTCTCTTGAAACCACGCGCTTGGGGGTGTAAACGAAAATAAATAAACGGGGATAAAAAAGATCATGTAATGCGGCGGGTTTCTGTTTTGGTTGAAGCCCCCAGAGTTGCAGTTGGGGGCGGGCAGACGCGTTCGTTTAGCGAAGCGCGCGGGGCGGACGCGCTAGCGAATGCGCCGTCGCGTTACAATTCAATAGCGTCCAAAAAGGGACGATTCGTCCTCGTTGCCACTCGATGGGATGAATAGGCAAATAAAGGCTACGCCGTTGTATTTTTTTTTTTTGTTTGTCTCTTGTTTACAAACTGAATAAATCTGAAAATTAATTTGCTACTCTGAGAATCTCGGGTTTTAACGGGAAACTGTGGAATTTCATTTCCCAAAAAAAAAAACCATCAATCTTTTACGTTCTGTATTTGCAGTCCATTAATCTTTTACGTTCTTTATTTGCGGCAATAAGCAACCGCAATGTGAGGAGAATGCGAAGCTCAGATGGTAATCGGGTGGCGGGGTTGAGAGGGAGCAGATGTAGTTCAAGAGTTATGTGTTAATCATTATTTTCCCCACTTCAGGGCCACAGTAAATTAGCTCAAAACTGATTCCACACATAAATTAATATTTCATCGTAAGTTTGGGCCTCACTTTCATTAGAAAAGACCCCAAAGCACAAATTCCCGATATTACTGCTCGTGTTGCGAGCCAGCTGTCCCATGTTTAAGTTTCTTCTAATGGGAGAGAGGGGGTATTCATTTTCAGGTAGCAATCTCAAAAAAACTTGTTCCTTACGTTTTGTGGTTTACCGCCCTGTGTCTGGCGAGTGCCCCCCCCCCCCCGTCCACAAGAACACTTCATCTGTTCATTATGACTTTCTCTACTTGAGGAGATTGTGGGGCCTTCAGGGTACAGTCATCACATGACCTTACGCAGTTGCAATCGGATGTAGTGTGAGGGAGCCTCATTAACCCTTTGAAGTATGTGTTCTTCGGAATGTTTGTTTCAAAGTTCTGAGCAAGTGTTCTAGAACTCCGTTGCTACCAGCAGGGATTGTGACATCAGCATTAGAATGTTCACTTAAGAGCATTCTAATCACGTATTTGTGCGATCTAACACCTTGAAAGGGTTGATATAAGTGCTTCAGTATTGATTCGGTGTAGTTTGCTCAGACTGCAGTGGGGCTGGGAGACTGCATGGGCTGTGTATCAGGGAGCATGCGTAGAATGACGCAGGCTCATTTAAGAAAACATATCCTCTTCATTGATGCTGCGGTTATGCTACGTATAACATTGTACATTATGGTACCTTATCATAAAAAATAGAATAGATTCTTTTAGTGAACCACAATGTCCAGAAGCCAGCCTCTTTGCAGTAAAGAAGAATCCCTGTTCTTCACTCGGTTCTGTTCATTAATGTTAATGTGTCGATGGTGCTAAAATGCTAATTTTATTATTTCCATTTTTTTTTTATTTGTGTGTTTATTGCAGCCCATGGTATTACGCTACAGTACAAGTACGTGCTGATGAACCCTTTTAAGCGAAATGTCCGTGTGCTCCTACGCGCAGTGTTGTGAGGGGAATTTGTTATTTTCTTCTGTCTTTCCAGCGAAGTACGTCGGCTGCTACATCGATGACATACAAAAACGGGCGCTCAGAGGGGCATCCTTTTTTGACTACAGGAAAATGACTGTCTTCCGTTGCCAGGACAACTGCGCTGAAAGGTAGGACCAGAGACCCACAGAAGTCTCTTTGCGGTGTTTAAATGAGGACGGGCTTAGCCCAGCTCATTGTGTTTGACGGGCACACGGGTCACAAACCTATCTGTGATGCGTCATCAGATGGGAATGCTCTCTCTCTCTCTCTCTCTCTCTCTCTCTCTCTCTCTCTCTCTCTCTCTCTCTCTCTCTCTCTCTCTCCCTCCCTCTCTCTCTCTCCCTCCCTCTCTCTCTCTCTCTCCCTCTCTCTCTCTCTCTCCCTCCCTCTCTCTCTCTCTCTCTGTTGGCGGGATTTAGCGGAATGAAGCACAAAGCGGGGCCTTGCTGGGAGGTTGTGTCGAGTTTGCACAACAGAGGGTCTGTCCAGTGCCACTGGTCACACACTCATCCCACACACACTCGTGTGACATGCACACACACACACACACTCATCACACACACACACACACTCGTGTGACATGCACACACACACACACACACACTCATCACACACACACACACTCGTGTGACATGCACACACACACACACACACTCATCACACACAAACACACACTCGTGTAACGCGCACACACTTGTATGAATGGGTGCACAGGCTCAAATGTCTCCAGTTGCCACAGATGAATGGGGTCTGACAGGACTGGATTAAATGCAGCTGATTATTTTATCTTTTTCTTCTGGCACGTCCACTCTCATATATTCAGGTCCCTCTCTCTCTCTCTCTCTCTCTCTCTCTGTCAGTCATTTCTCTCTCTCCACTATTTCCTCTCCCTCTCTCTCTCTCTCTGTCTTTCTGTCAGTCACTTCTTCTCTCTCTCCACTATTTCCTCTCTCTCTCTCTCTCTCTCTCTCTGTCTTTCTTGGAGCATATCACAGGCTGTTGACCGGAGTGCCATCCATTACACCCACCACTGAGTCTTGGAGAGGGAAAATACATTTTTATCTCTTCTCTCTCTCTCTCTCTCTCTCTCTCTCTCTCCTTTCCACCCACTCACCGCAGAGGAAGACAGTTAATAAATAAATAAATAAATAAATAAATAAGCGAGAACAAACACAACGACCCATTAAGGCTTCAGATGAGTGACGGGTTCCGGAGTGTTCCGGAAGGCGGGGGGGGCGTGTGCCGGGCTTTGACGGTTTTCACCGCGTGCCCCCCGACCCCGTCCCCCTGTCCCCCCCCCCGTCCCCCCCGTCCCCCATCCCCGGAGCCTAATATGCATACCCTCGCAAATATGTGTCAGAAGAGTGAAGGTGCAGAGGCTGAGATGACTCAGTGGGTGTTCATGCACATGCATTGATTAATAGTCATTGCTATGTTCATCAATCCGTTGTGCACTGCGTGCAGGGGTGTCCTCGTGTAAGGACGTGGACTTATTCTTGTTAAGCCCGCTTACGCGCGTGTCTGAAATCATTTGTCTATTTTGCTTTTGTATATTTTGTGCATCTGTTGGAATATTGGTAACATTTTTTATTTAAATGTCCCATGCATTATATTTACATAAGGGAACTTGAGCTGCTGATGTTTATCTTGCAAGATGTATTTAATTGGACCATGAGAAATTATTATTATTATTTTTTTTTTTGGTTTCTGGATGCAGCAGTTAACAAGTGGACGCACCAAAGAGCACGTGTGCCTGTATATGGCATGCTTATTAATGCCTCGGCACTGCTTCCTTCCTGAGCTTCATTTCCTCGCGTGAGCCCAGGGCTGCCTTTAAGAGTGCAACAGAGAGAGTGACAAGAGAGAGAGAGCGAGAGAGAGAGAACACAACAGAGAGGGAGAGAGAGAGTATGAACTGTTCGGGTTCCTTTTCCTGAGCGAGACTGCGCCCACTGCAGTCACGAACAGAAAAACGAATGAGAAACGACTTGACGTTTGGGCTAGCGATGCTAACGTAACGGCTTTCCCGTCTGTCCCCCCGTTGTCCCCCAAGGGGCTACCTGTACGCCGGCCTGGAGTTCGGTGCCGAGTGCTTCTGCGGCCACAAGATCCAGGCGCCCAACTCCAGCGAGGCCGACTGCAACATGGACTGCAAGGGGGAGAAGGGCAACGTGTGCGGGGGGGCCAACCGCCTGTCCATCTACCGGCTGGAGCTGAGCCAGGAGTCCGCGCGGCGCTGTGAGCTCCTGCCCCCCGCCCCCCCCCCAAACGCACGTCACAAACGCATTGATTGATCTGCCATGCCTTTTACAGAATGACCAAAATGACATCACAAACATTACATTACATTACAGGCATTTAGCAGACACTCTTATCCAGAGCGACTTACACAACTTTTTACATAGCATTTTACATTGTATCCATTTATACAGCTGGATATATACTTAAGAAATGTAGGTTAAGTAACTTGATCAAGGGTACAACGGCAGTGTCCTTACCCGGAAATCGAACCTGCGACCTTTTGGTTACATGCCCAAACTGACGTCACAAACGCATTGATTGATCTGCCGTGCCTTTTACAGAATGACCAAAATGACATCACAAACGCAAAATGACATCACAAACGCATTGATCGATCTGCCGTGCCTTTTACAGAATGACCAAAATGACATCACAAACGCATTGATTGCTTCAGTACTTCTCTAAATGGAAGCTGGGGAATTACTTTTGTTTATTTCCAGTAGGTAGCCATTTCAACATCTTAAACTGAAACACTCGACAGAGTTTTCTAGGCCTGGGAAAAAAAGTCCATCAGATGTTAAAAACCGTTGATTGATATTTTTTTTCATTTTTTATTATAGTACAGTACATCTACACTTGGCAATCAGCAAAGCAGCTAGCTCTAGCTAGTGTGTTTAAATACTGTACATAAATGATGGGCCCTTTCAGCTTGAATACACCTCTCTAATATAAGTGTGAAATTTTAGTATTCATCAGCAAAACAGGAACTGGACTGGGTCATTTAAAAAGTGGGTGTGCACAACAGTTCATACAATACGTGAGAAATGGAACAGCGGTACGTGTATGTACGAACTGCGCAGACCTGCTCTTCTCTGCAGAATTTGGATTCCGCTGTGTACTTCGTGACTAACTCCCTCTAAACTAAACTTAGCGTAGCATAACACAGCGTAGCGACGAGAACAGGCCATTCAGAATAATAATTAAATTTCTGTTTGCATGTCGGTTGCCATACCAAAAAAAAAAGCACTGACATTGTCAGTGGCCCAAACAGCTGACCTTTGGAGTAGTTTTTTTTGCTGTTGTTAACCACACGCTCGTGGGTTCACTCATGATACGTGGGAAACGGCTTCTGATGCTTCAACCCCAGAAAACATGAAACTGAAAAATTAATGTTTCACGCCTGACAATTTCTCGGGGAGGTGGCACGGGAATCCCGATCCTTTTTTTCGGTGTGACCCGCCTCGAGGTACAATTAAATTTAATCCGACGTCGGGGGGGATTTAACGCCCCCCCCCCCCCCCCCCCCCACGTTTCGGGTGCCCAAGATGTTTTCGCGTCCTCGTCAGCTTTTCAGCGAGCAATAAAGCTTTCTTCGGCTTTTCAGGCGCACGGAAAAAAGCGGTCCTTCTCCTTTGCGGAAAAAACCGCACCGGTCAGCGTTCCTCGTGCGTTTTGGCCTCAGTTTTCTGGTGGATTGTGGGGGGGGGGTCGGGTTGTGGAGCGGTTATCTCTCTCGAGATAACTGTTGAGCCCCTCTGAAAGAAGGAAGTGGATGCCTTTTTTTGCCCCCTCCGCCACGCCCCCACCTCCCCACAAGCTTGGTGTTGGCGACGTCATCTTTGCGGCTGTGTCGTCAGGAGATAGAGGCCTGCCGCTTCCTTCCCACGATTTCCCCTTTTCCTCCCCCAACCCCGCCCCGCCCCCCCACACACCATGATAGTGCATTTAGCTTAAACACATTGCCATATATTCAACTTTCATTTCAGACCATATGCAGGATCCTATTATTAAACCTGTTTAGAGCCCAAGAACACAGTACCCTAAAATACAATAAAATACAACGCAATACAACTGAGTACAGTACAGTACAATACAATCAATCACTTCACAGATATCACTGTGTGTAGCAGACCTGGGTCAAATAGGCATTTGTTTTGGATTCAAATACCTTTGTACGCTTTACTGATCTTGTCTTGTGTATTGGAACCAATGAAATACTCTCAAAAAGTGCAAGCCCCGCCCCTTCTGGTCATATTGGCAGGCTCAGTTGCACCAGGCAAGATCAACAGAGCACAGGAAAGTATTTGAATCCAAATTACATTAGGTCTGGGGTATAGTAAGTAAATACAATCAAAGGAAATGTTTCCGTAGATGAAATACGTTGTGTTTTACTTGGTGTCTTATGTTTTCTGGTTTTTTTTTTCCCCGTGTCTCCCGTCAGATGGCAGCGCCATCTTTAAGGGGTGCTTCAGGAGACCCGACAACGTGACGCTGGCCCTCCCCGCCGGCTCCACCATCGCCAACATGTCGGTGGACAAGTGCGTGGACCTCTGCACCGAAAAGGTGAGGGTCACGCCACCACCCCCCCTCCCCCCCCCCCCCCATCCCCCCCTCCTGCAGATTTGCGGCTCTCTGACTGACTGACTGACTGACCGACTGACTGACTGGCTGGCTGGCTGGCTGGCTGGCTGGCTGGCTGGCTGACTGACTGACTGGCTGGCTGGCTGGCTGGCTGACTGACTGACTGACTGGCTGGCTGGCTGGCTGGCTGACTGACTGGCTGACTGACTGACTGGCTGACTGACTGACTGACTGACTGGCTGACTGACTGACTGACTGGCTGGCTGACTGACTGACTGGCCGACTGACTGACTGACTGACTGACTGACTGACTGACTGGCTGACTGACTGACTGACTGGCTGACTGACTGACTGACTTATTGACTGACTGACTCTGAGAGCTATCCACACGTGAGAGCCGAAGGCCCCGTCTGAGTGTATTCCGTCACAGCTGGGGGGGGGGGGGCGTTAGCACGCAACACCTGCACCCATCCCGGGTAATGGCCCCCCGCCTCTAGCATGTTCCTTCATCACAAATTCCGACGTTGTGTGAGTGATTTCATAAATGAGATTCAAGTGGATTCAACTGAAACAGTACTGACCGGGGGAAACTCACACCTCCTGTACGGGGCTGAGGATATTAGGAGAGCAGTATGGCTTTCACTGTGGGGCAGAGCTGGTGCTGCGTTGCTGGTGTGGGGCTGGTAACGTTATTTACATAACTTTTAGGCACTTGTGTAGTTTATAAACAGACAATCATTTTATACAGCTGGATATTTAATAAAGTAACTCAGGTTAAGGAGCCTCCTCAAGGACACAACTTTGCAAGCAAACCCACAACCTCTCAGTTACAAAACTGACTCCATTACCTTTAAACTGTACCATAGATATTACTGTAGCCTAACTAGACAGTCAGCTCTGTGTTGACACTGAAAGTCTTTGATTTTTGACTATTGACATCGTCTACCATTAAGATATCATGCGGCCAAGGACAGTGCAGTGTCTAGTTGTGTTTTCTTTTCCGTGGAAGAAAAGGCAGAACCTGCTGTTAGCTATTTGAAACGTCCCACAGGTAAGAAAAAGAAGGGAGGGTAGACGGAACGCACTGTAGGAGTTGACCATCTTGAATGGTCAGTGAGGAGATCTTGGGTTTCCGCTCTTCAGGAGTTCTCCCTCGCCGTTCTGTCGGGCGAGCGCTGCCTCTGCGGGTTCCCCACGCCCCGGTTCACCTTGCACGAGCGTGAGGATGAGGAGCTCTGCCTTCACCGCTGTCCCGGGGAGGAGTTCGAAAGCTGCGGCACGGAGGATTACTTCCTGGTCTACCAGACGCAGGTGCAAGGTAAAACGGCTGTGCCCCGCCCCCACCCCCACCCCCACTCCCGCCCCCACTCCCGCCACCCAAAGCCCCTCTCAGACTCCTTGTGCTGTGTTGCTATGGCGCGTTACTGTTACAAATCTCTGTTAAAGCACAGCGCCGTAGCAACGCGGGTTCTGTGTGGCCGCGTTGCTATGGCGCTTTACTGTGCAAATCTCCATTAAAGCACAGCGCCGTGGCAACGCAGGTTCTGTGTGGCTGTGTTGCACAACCGTTCTGACGGGAGTGCGTCAGCAGGACCTGCCGTCCAGGAAGCGTGACCCAAATTTTCTGAAGCAACAGCTCCAGGACTTTGAGAAGGGGCCCGTGTTTTGCGTGCCCTGTGTTTTTTTTTCCCCGGGACTTTCACTTCCACAAAGGCCACCCTCAGAAGCGCGTCTCAGGCGAGGATCACGAGAGAACACCCGTGCAGGACTTGGCCTTGGATGGAATGAATCCAATCTGTCAACTTCCTTTTTTTTATTTCCCCCTGCCCCTCTTTCTAAAAACCAGAGATTCCGTCCAGAGTTGGTCAACCTGTGTGTGTGTTGTGTCCACAGTGTGAGTAGACACACAGGTTTCAGTCAGCCTCTGACAATCTAGGACTTTCTAATAATTCTGATTGCTGTTCGGTACAGTGTGAGACCTGTTTCATTACAGGCGTTTAGCGGACGCGCTTATCCAGAGGCGATGAAGGTTAAGTACCTTACCCACGGGTAAAACGGCAGTGTCCTACCCGGGAATCGAACCCATGACCTACGCCGCCGCCGCCCCCACTTATCGGGACAGACCTGGCGACCGGCGTACCATTTTCTGAAGTCACTGGGTGCGTCCCAACAATCAAAAAAAAACACATCCTCCTTTTCTCCGCTACCACCTCGTCTCCTCTGTGCCACGGAAACCGATCTTTGTGTCCTTCCTTCCCTCCCTCCAGCGTCCTAATATCGGAGGAGACGAACGAAGCGAACTGTATTGGCAAAGCGGCTTCAAACTCATCTCCTCTCTCCCTTTCCCTCCTCTCCTCCACAGTACTTTCGGGTAGGAGACGAGCGGCAGTGGAGGGGAGCGGAGGAAAGGAGCTGAGGAGTGAAAAGTAATTAGTCTGTGCAGGGAGGATAGATTAAACACTGCAGAAAGCAGCTTTAATCTCCACAATCTTGGGAAAGCAAACAAACAAAGTTCAGGTCAAACTCCCCCATACTTTCCATCCCGCGGAGGGCTGGCGGAATGTCAATTGCAGGGAAGGTGAAGGGATGCAGCCAAGGTTTTTTTTTTTTCCCCCGGTGTGAATATAGTTTGAATAGCTGTCTGCGACCATATTGTAGGAGCCTAACCGTGTGCTCCAGTTAGCGTTGCAATGCTCGAGTCATCTGGATTCTCTTACCGGATTCTCGAGTCATCTTGATTCTCAGAACGGATTCTCGAGTCATCTTGATTCTCAGAACCGATTCTCGAGTCATCTTGATTCTCAGAACCGATTCTCGAGTCATCTGGATGCTCAGAACAGAGAGCTTGTCTTCCCAGGGTTAAGCGAGTGATTACAACTGAGAATTTCAAGCTGGACGAGCTACACTAGTGTGCCACATTTTACACTGCGACGTGCGTGTGGCAAACCTGTCCCAAACAGCGCATATATTTTTCCCGAGCTCGGTCACTGTTACAGTATGCTCGGGTCCTTCCTTTGCGTAGTGAGGTCAGAGGAGGGGAATTCAGAATTTACTCACTGAGTTATGTTGTCATATATCGAATAGGATTCTATACATTTTTATTTTTTTAAATGTTAGGTGTAAGATACGTGAATAGAATGTTCTGAGCTGAACATTCCAATGCTGACGTAACAATGGTGACAGTGGAGTGCGGTGCGCGTCATCAAGCAGTGGCATTCTAGAACACTGACTCCAAAAAAAAAAAAACCTACTCCTCGAAGGATTAATGTAGAGATTTGCAAAGACAATCAGGGGGAGGAAAATTCACCGTGTGATCGATTAATCCATCTTTTCATGCAAGCGCTTTCTCTTTCTCTTCTTTTCTCTCTCCTCGTTTTTTTTGTCCTCCTACGGCTGCAGACAATCGCTGCATGGACCGGCGGTTCCTGCCCACGCGCTCCAAGCACCTGGTGGCTCTGGCCAGCTTCCCGGGAGCCGGCAACACCTGGGCTCGGCACCTCATCGAGCTGGCCACCGGCTTCTACACCGGCAGCTACTACTTCGATGGCTCCCTTTACAACAAAGGTGAGGCCCGTCCTGGAAGTCTGGCGACCATGCGCAGCGCCAGCAGTTGGACTTCCTGTTTGGCGTGGCCCTCCACTTCCTGTTTGGCTTGGGCTTACTTTTTGGCGGCTTGGCGGCAGTTGGCGCCTTAATGTCACGCCATTCTGACTTAAAGGGATGGTTCACTTTATTGAGTTTTACTTCAAGTTTAGTGCTTGTTTCCCGATGGCCTAGAAAGTTTTTTTTTTTTTTCGTGGCAGTGAACCACTAGCCCATTGCACTTCTGACCCCACCCCCCTATCCCCCCTTGTCATTTTTAAGGTTTTAAAGGGGAGAGAGACCACTGGAGGAGCGGGCGGACCGTCTGCATCAAGACGCACGAGAGCGGCAAGAAGGAGATCGAGGCCTTCGACGCCGGCATCCTGATGATCCGCAACCCGTACAAGGCCCTCATGGCCGAGTTCAACCGCAAGTACGGCGGCCATATTGGATTCGCCTCGCAGGCCCACTGGAAGGGCAAAGGTACGGTGAGAGGGGGGGGCACTCCCGTCCTCTCCGCCTCTCTGTTCACGTCCGCCGTATCGATCCGCCCGCGGGCCTCGGCACGGAATGGCGGCCGTAGCAACGCGAGGGCTCTATTATTCCGGCATAAATCAAGCGGAGGTCAATTCCGCCACAGCGCAGGGTCCGGTGTGTGGTCCCGGGGGTGTGTAGCGGGCGAGATGAGGGGCTGGTGCCAAAAGGAGAATATTTTCAGACGGTAGGACGATGGTGGGGTAGGGGGGGGTGGGCATCGCAGAGGAAAGCGACAGGCAAATTGGGAGTTTGTCACAGTGCCATATTCGGGAATGAAAACCCATTATGGAAGAGGTTCTAGCTTCCATTTATCGGCCATTTTGTGCAGATACAACGGCTTAGCGTCCCCTCCTGCCAAAAAACCGTTGAAATATCTGGTGGGATTACACGTTTTCATGGGTAATTATGTCAGTGAGATTTTTTTGTAGTAAATTCTAATGTTGAGGTCTTATCTTTGCTGCGTGTTATAAAGATAAGTACTGAAAGCAGGTGTGCTTTGCTCGATTTAATGAGGACGTGGCTCGCAAACGGTAAGCTGCGTAGGTTTTAATGCTATAACAAGAATCGTCTAAAATGTAATTTGTTCATAGAATTTGATTTGAAGCTTTTTCGTGAACATTAGCAGTTTCCTCATAAAAGCTGTCTGCCCGCAGCCGTACACAACAGAACACAAAAAGAGAAGCTTCCAAAAATCGACTTTCGGGAAGTGTTTTGTGAAATGGACGTTTTTTTTTCTAGGCCATACGGCTGCAGGACAATGAAGTATAAATAATGCGTCAAAAGGCGAATGGGTAAAAAAAAAATGCAATGCTAACCCTAGAAAGGTGCATTCTGTGGTAATGACTAAAGCTAAATGCATGCTACCCGTTGGCCACCACCATCAGTACTGTAATATGGCTGAGACTCGAATTCACAGTAAGGGGCGAGGACGTTATATTTTCTCGTCTGGCTGGGCGAGTCTGCCGCGAGCGGGTCGTTCCGTTCGCAGGCTCTCTCTCGCCGCTGCCGTGCGGTCATTTCCGCTGTGCGCTCGCCTCTCAAACGCAGGCCCGCCGGTCGTGAGAATGCAGAACACGACCCGAGCTTGTGCAAGAAATTGCATCAAGGGCGGAGTGGAATGTGAAGACAATCCGGGGGGGGGGGGGGGGGCTGCGTTGGGGAGGGGTTGGGGGGGTTGGGTGGGGGGGGGGGCGATGGAGAGGGTATTTACGCGCACGTCCGTCCCTTCTGTTCCAGCAACAGGAAATTATATTTATTCTGAGATACGCGCGCTTCAGAGATCTGCGTGGTTCTGAGAAGCCGGGTCTCTCGAATGGTGTGCCGGCAGAGGTGGGGGGGGGTGGGGTGGGGGGGGGGGGGGGGGGGGGCGGTAGAGGCAGGAAGCTGTGGTGTGGAAGCCTGTGTGTCTCAGTTTTCAGACGGACAATCTGAACATGGTTAGTGCAACAGTGCTGAAAGAGGAGAAGTGACCGAAGCTGAATTGAAGCTGAAATTGAAGCTGAAATTGAAGCTGAACTGAAGCTGAATTGAAGTTGAAATTGAAGCTCAATTGAAGCTGAACTGAAGATGAAAATCTGAAAGCGTTCAGCATTGGTAGCAGCTGGCTCATGCTCCAGCATTGGCTTATTTTGTTTGGTTTTTTTTGCGTTCCCCGCCCACCCCCCCACCTGCCACCCCCCACCCCCCACCCCATCTTCATGGTTGCTTCAGTTAATTCGAGTAATATAAGAAAATCTGCAGAATTAATTCTAATTAACTAATTTCTTTTACTTTTTTTATGGAAAGCCCTTTACTGAATGCCCTTCCAGAGGAGAGGTGCATTCTGGGAGGGTTTAAGGCAGGGAATGCTTTGCTTTCAAGCAGACCCGACTGTGAATGCAGACGTTGATCGCATTATTTCTGTGCTGCGAGACGACGGCAGATGCCAGCCATTTGTCTTCGGGGACAGCTGATATGACTTCAGTGTGTGCACCTCTGAACCTTCCATATAATGAGCTTTGCACGCAACCATGCATACACAGTGGCACACGTATGCACGTGTGCATTTACACGCACACACAGGCATACGCACGCACACATGCACACACACACGCACGCACTCACGCACGCACACATGCACACACGCACGCACACGCACTCACACACGCACGCACACACACACACACACGCGCGCACGCACACACACACACACGTTTTCAACCTTTTTGTGCCTTCCGGCGTTTTTTTTTATAAGAATCAGTGCCTTCCCGACTGTTTCTGAGCAATATTTCCCCGCCATTTCAGTCACTATGGCAACGTGGCTTTTATCTCAGATCTCCCTCGACTCCGTCAGCGGTTAGATCGCTTTCCCGCCGAGGCTCACGAAGACGCGCGGACCGCTAGCGCTACGCTAAAGGACCCAGTTTTCATTTACAGGCCAATAAACGGAGAGATTCGGGGGGGAGATTTTTTTTTTTTGTGGGAGGGGGTGTGGGGTGGGGTCGGGTGCGGGGGCGGGGTCACAAAGAGAGGGGGGTCACAGATGACAGACTCAAACGCCAGCGATAGCGGTTGAGGGCGAAGACGACACGGGCTCACCGTCGCGAGATGGTTTTTACACGGCTGTCCGTCCTCTCTGGGGGACAGGCCTCTCCCTTTCAGTCAGTGTGACATGTGCCACTTTGCTGAGCAGCAGGACGTTTGCGAGTCCCCCCCCCCCCCCCCCCCCCCCCCCAAGTCTGAGAACTGGCACACAGATAACATGATTGAGTAACATGATGAGTCACTGTCTTCCTTGCAGCCTTCAGAACCGGCTTCAGGACTACCAGCATCTACAGTGATAAACCCACACACACAAACACTGTGTCGGCCATGTCTGCAGAATAGGAGGGAGCGTATCTAGGTTCCCAGGGTCCTGGGACCTTGGGAACATAGGACCCTGGGAGATGCACATATGTAAAGCTGGGGAACATAGGACCCTTTGTCAAGGTCCCATTATGTGTCATTTAAATCTGGGGAACATAGGACCCTGGGAACATAGGAATGACCCCGAATAGGGATACCCTAAAAAGTGACGAACTCTCTGGGCTGTATAGGTATGGAGCATGCCGCCCCGCCAAGGCGTAACTTGGTGGGATCGCATACCCGCCATCCCCATTACAGTCTCGATATTCTTTGTGCTTTCTTGGTGTCCAGCAGTGCTTGTATGTCTTGGAACTATCTTGAGTCTCCACGCAAAAAGCCAGACAGAGACAGAGTTAATCTGTTTTGTCCGCAAGGATGGATTGCTCAGACAGTAATCTAATATGTCCATCAGCAATAAAAAAAAACAAACAAACTTTAACTCCCTTGTATGCCAGGAAATGTAAATTATTAAAAAGCGTAGGCTTAATGACCTCTGACCTCAAGCCAGAAAGCTACGACAGCTTGCCCTATGTGCTTCAGCGATTTTAATTATTTTCGGGCCAACTCGGTAAGAATTCATCTAAAACTTTTTTTTTTGTCCCCTGAGATCTGGAGATGCCGCCCCACGCTCTGGTCGGCAATTGCTTTTTTCCTAGCTGAGGAAAGAAAAAAAAAAAAAAAAAATGAATTCACAAGTGATTTTATTTTATGTTTTAAAGGCAGCAGGAGGAGAGCGGAATAGGAAACAAACGTGTCTTTGAGAACGTCGGTGAGCGACCTTCCCTCACAATCCGTCTCCTTGAGCTTGTTGCGCGTTATACTTGTAGATTTCCGTCGAGGCCGCCGCACTACCTGGCCTCCCTGAACCCCCGCTGTAAATATTCGAACCCCCCCCCCCCCCCCCCCCCCGCCCAGAGCTCCAGGTATCGTCATAAAAGGCCCCAAAACTGCCTTTGTTCCGTCCCATTAATTTTATCTCTCGGGGGGGATCCGCTTCACTGAACAATCTTTTACGAGCAATGATTGCACGGGGATGGATGGCACCGGTTCCGTTTAATGAAATAACTTTGGTATTTGATTATTCTTGGGTTGGGAAGAATGGGCATGGGGGAGGGGGGGTGGGAGGGGTGGGAGGAAGGGAGGTGGGGGGTGATGGGACACATTCGGTGTCTAATCATTGTGAGTGACGACGGCTTCACGTCGTATCGTACACATGGAGAACCCCTGAGGGGCTAACCCGATGGGGAGAGATGTACCATTTCTTTGAGTTTTATTTTTGTCTCAGTATTTTTTTTACTCTTTTTTAGCTGGTTTTCTCTGTTGACTCTGTGTACTCTTCCCTCACTGTAATGACCTCAGAGAGCTTGGTTTTTATTTATTTATTTATTTATTTATTTTATTTATTTATTTTTTTACTTTGCGTGCGGTGCGGCGTGCTTTTTAAATGCGCACAACATCGTCATTGGCTGTCACTTAATTAGAGGACTTCAACAGCTTGGCGTTGTTTACGGCTAACGTCAGGCCCGATCTGTCGTCGGGCGGGAAAGGGGTCTGGCCGGGTCCGCGAGGTGTGACCGCCGTTCGCGTTAAGCGCTAACGTGCCCTTGTTTACGCGAATTCCAGGCTAACGGCGGTCGGCGGTCGACCATGTTTTGCCTCGCTCTCCGAGCGCAGCCAATCGGCGCGGCCGATTTCACTCTCCAGAGAGAAGCTCCAAAAAAGCTTCTCTCTGGAGAGAGAAGGCGGCCCGCGCTTCCGTGGCAACGAGGCGACGCAGAAAACGGCGTGTCGATATCGCCGTCCTCGAACGGCAGGACGGGCCCGGACGCTGCGGCTTCCGCGGCATTTTGGCTACGCCGATGAGCGAGTCGTCGAGCGGTCCGTTCGGTTTCAGTTTCAGTTCCGTTCCGTTCCCAAAATGAGCTGAAAAAAACACTGGTGAACTGAAGAAGCCCACATATCCTCCGATGACCCGGCAATTGATTGTGTCTTGTTTTAATCTCAAGAACCGTACGTTCTACTACTGTAAGCTCGGGGTAACCAGAAGAATCCTGGCTAGCTTGTGCCTTAATACTGTTGACTCCTAGTCTTCCAAGGCATCCAGTGACACACCCCAGACTCTTGACAACTCTATCAAGCTAGTGAAGTCCAGGTTACAGAGTTCAGTCTACACTTGTAGAGAACACTTTTACTGCCAGGGCCTCACATACGCAAAATAATAATAATAATAATAATAATAATAATAATAATAATAATAATAATAATAATAATAATAAATAAAACTTCTTTTTTTTATTTTTTATTTTTTACATTTTTACCTGAGTGAGGTGGGGGGGGGGGGGGGGGAATAACTTCAAGGATGGGTCAAAAATTACACATTGATTTTTTTTTTCTTCTTTTCGTTGTCCGTCTGCAGAGTGGCCGGAGTTTGTGAAGAACTACGCACCGTGGTGGGCCTCCCACACCCTGGACTGGCTGCGGTACGGCAAGCGGGTGCACGTGGTGCACTTCGAGGAGCTGAAGGGGGACCTGTTCGCCCGGCTGAAGAGCATGGTGCTCTTCCTGGGCCTGGAGGTGTCCGAGGACCGGCTGCTGTGTGTGGAGGGCCAGAAGGACGGCAGCTTCAAGCGCTCGGGCCTGCGCAAGCTGGAGTACGACCCCTACACCCCCGAGATGCGCGCCGCCATCGACGGCCTCGTCAGGACGGTGGACGGGGCCCTGAGAGGACGCAAGCTCCCGGGCGTTCCCGAGGAGTACCGCCCGAGATGATGATGATGATGATGATGATGCAAGCTTCACATCTGCCAACCGCCCCCCCCCCTTTTTTTTTTGTTTCTCTCTCTCTCTCTCTTTTTCATACTTTCATCTCTCTCCGTTTCTCTCTCTCTCTCTCTCTCTCTTCCCCAGCCCCCCTCCTTCCCGTCCCTTCTTTCTTAGAAGGAATGTTTGGAGAAAAGATTGCTGAAACTGACCAATGACTGGGCATGCTTCATGGGGGGGGGGGGGTGGGGGTTGTCGGAGAGGAAGTTAAATCACGGCACTGAGCGCTCCATGTTCCGCAGAGAAGCAAGGGAGTTTGCACAGGTGCGCGCGTGTGTGTGTGTGTGTGTGTGTGTGTGTGTGAAGTCCATGCCTTAAAAAAACGAGGGACCTGTCGCTGGTTGAATAACAATATTTGGGGAATACGTCCAAATGCATTACGGCTGCTTTGTTTCTCAGCCAGTTAGGTTTTCACTCACAAGGTGGAAAGCAGAAGGTGAAGGTATATGAATATATGTATGAACGTTGTGAACTTACATGAAGAGGGTGCTGCTATCACAAGTTTCCCATACCGAAAACAAATACTCTCTTTGTATGAAAGTGTTGGAAGTGTCCACAGTAAGACACAAAACCAGTTTTTTGTTTTTTGTTTGTTTTTTGTTTTGTTTTTTGTTTTTTGTTTTTTCGAGGGTGGCGATGTTCTAATTCCTACCTGGGCGGAGAAAGTCCCACACGTTCTGTGTTCTGTATCGGGTGTTGACAATCCTGCTCCTCGACCGTGCGCTCTCCCAGCTGTGGAAAAACGTACATGCGTTCTGCTTTCGGTACTGCTTTTCCCACGTTTCTCATCTCACGTTTCAAAGAACTGCCCTCAGAGTTCCCAAGCTGAACAGCTGCGGTGGAAAGAAGACATGGCAGGGCTGATATATCAATTGGAAGAAGGAAGAGGTACTACTGACATCTCTTCCTCGGGTGGCGGGCAAACCTCCAGCTCTAAAGAATTAGCCTCACAAAGTCTGCTATCATGGCAGAACTGTGTATATACATCACTGGGTAACTGTCTGACAGCGGAAGTGGTCGAAACCATACCGTCAAACAAAACTGTTTCAAACCTGCATAAAAATCTTGAAGCCATTGTTGGGGCGATTGGTTGCTCTTTTTTTGTCTCTACTCATGAGTCCACAAATGCTTTCTGAAACGGGCCTAGCCGTGTTTTTATTTTCGGTTTCGGTTTTTACAAAGTCCAAAAAATGCGGGGGGGAAATGCTGCTTTAAAAAATAATCATTTTGAAATTACGCTTTCCGAGAATAGAGTTTAATGGAACAGCACTGTGTGCTGGTGTTGAATCTCACTGTGTTCGGGTTCGAGGTTTATTGTTGAGCTTCGTGCTAACTGATCAATTTCAACCCCTGCTAACCGATTCTCTGTAGAATCTGATAGAACAATTACATCTTAGGCCATCAACCACATCCACCCACACGGTGCATGTTGAACAGATTGTGCAATTATTTATCAGTCACACACACAAAAAAAATAACAATTTCTCTCCTGAATGAAGCCTCAATTACTCATTGGACTCGCAATCTTCCAGGTTTTTCAGGGGCCTTTGCTAGGTAAAAGGTTATTGAAAGGATTGAATAGAAGATAAACAACAGGATTATTGTTATTATTTTTGTCTACAATGGTGCGAACGCTGAAGACACTTAACGGACGTGAAACTAATCTAGATTTTTTTTCCAAATGAGATGTAGGCCTACAGTAATTGGTTTTGAGCTCCACCTCAGCTTTGCTGATGGGGTATTTAACTGCTGGTTTCATGTCAGTCTCGGCTTAAGGGAAAAAAATATGAATTTGCCTTTGTTTAATTCTAGAAGCAATGTTTTCTGGTGCAGTAACTAAATTACTCTCTTTTAAACGGTTGCTGCTTCGGCCCACATTAGATGGAAAGTCATTAGAAAGGGAGAAAAAACACGAGTCTCTCCGTGAGGATTTGGTTAATGCAAATTAGCACACGGAGCAGAGCTGTTTATTGCATTTCTTCACTATGATCCCCCATGTTCAAAGACAATTTATGCTGCACTGTAAGGTGATTAGCAATAAAATGCTCACAACATTTTTCAATCTTGTGTGGAACTGTGACCAGGATGAAGTTATTATTAAATATACTCCCTGGCAAAATCAGGAAAGAGATGTTTAATTACACGAATAGAGCAGACAATTCAGCTGTCAGCTGTTAACTGTTCAATACGGGAAAATAAATCTTGTACACTGGATTTCTGGCCAAACGCGACAGATTTGACCAGTTTAAAAAAAAAAAAAACCCGACATTTCTCTATTTGAACTTGATTGTTTCCACCAGGCACTGTTGTTTTCCAAGCACATGACATACTGTACGATTACTGACCGTAAAAGTTGATAATGTCCAATATAACTTTTCCCCATTAAACTGCATTCAATACATATTTGCTGCTTGTTGGTTCTCCACAGTGCTGTTGTTGGTTAGCATTTGCATTAACTGTATGTAAAAAAAAAAACTTAGCGAGGTTTGACTGTTTTTAGACTTATTAGCGTTAAAATGTTACCCATGGTAGAAGAGTTTTTTTTTAATTGTTTTTTTGGTTTATTATTACTTTTGTTTTGTCCTGTTTTCCTTAGACAACTAAAGGATTTAGATTTGCCGGATTAGACTTTTGTTGCTGCTAACGTTCCAGTTGCCTGGCAACGCGAGCAAAGCGCTGTGTCATGAACTTTTCCGGTTAGACACCGAATCGACACTAATAAGCCCTCCTCAAGTACTAAATGTGCAAATCCCTTCAAAAAAGCATAAAGAAATAATGGGGTGTCTGATGAATTTAAATAATAATGCTATTTCAGTATATATTTTTATAACACTGACAAAAAAAATGGATTGAACGTTATTTTTAATGCAGATGGATGTGCGGAGAGAACAGGATGCTATCGGGTGGTGTCACTTTGAATGTATTTTGTAATGGAATGAATGTAATGTGTTTCTACCAAAAATAGATTTGAATAAATCGATGAGAAAAAATGCTTAAAGATCCTGTGCAATCTCAAGACATCATGTTTCTGGTATGCTTGACCAAAACACTCATGTATATTTCCAAAAATATGGAAATCAATGATATGTTCCCTTTTTAAAATTAACACTGACATTATAAGGTTAATGCACTTACCTGGAGTATATTCAGGATGTACCTATAATTAAATGTTTCCTAATATTCTGATGGAGTGTGGTGTTTTATTTTGAAGCATGCTGTAATCAGGTATTGAGAGGAAAGAAACTGACTTAATGTTTGTTTAAAAAACAACATGAGAATTTGCCTTTGCTGTCATTGAGAATGAAGACAATTTTACTGAAAGGGGGGAGTAAGCGTGCTTGTGTGTGTGTGTGTGTGTGTGTGTGTGTATGTGTGTTTGCGTGGGTGGGTGGATGGGTGGGGGTGGGGGGCATGCAAGAGAGAGAGAGACTAAGAAAGAGACCAAACCGAAAAAACCCTGATAGTTAGTACTTTGAGTCAGTTAAAAATACTAAATTATTATCTATACCTGTAACCAGCACGTTTTCTGAGTGTTTCTGGATTTACAATGCTGAGCCTGACCACACTTAGTGTCTTAATGGAGAGAAGAAAAAAAAAAAAAGATTTAATTTTGATTCTGTTATTTTAGCCTATATATTGTGAAATACTACTACGGTAAGTTGGGTAGATGGAATAGCTCAAAAATATCTTGCATTTCCCAACCGTGTCCAATGTGTCTCAGAAAGCTGCGTTAAATGGGCTTTTTTATGGGTTTGCGCAGTTTTGGGGGCAGTCAGGTCCAACGGATTAGAGCTGGGATTTAATCAAACACTTGTCCCAACAGGAAATTTCTTGCAGAAACATTTTTTCCCCTACAGTTCTTTTTTTGTAGTTCAGCGATCACTGGGCAAGCAAGGCAAACGTTGGAAAAGTCTTAATGCTTGTTGCATTTATCTGTGAGTCGAAGTTTAACAACAAATGACGATTGAATACAGGTCTAAGCATCTAATTGATGTTCAGAGGTGTCATGAATCCTGGAAGCTGTCTATAGTGAGGACAGACATTATCATTTCCTTTTTTTCAGTATGTACATTTTATACTAAGCCACAGCAGGCTTAGCTCTGTTTCCGAATAATGGCAACCCATAACCACAAACTGCCCCATTTAAATTGAACCACATAGAAGTCATATTTCCTGCTATGGTTTATTTATTCAGATTTATTTTCTATGATAGGCTACTGCAGTATTAGTGTCACGCAGTATGGACCAGTCACCCTGTAATTCACTTTTGTTACTGTTCATGTATTGTATTTCCACTGAAATGCAAGGTGAACACTTTGAATTGCAGAAGTGAATACATTAATTTTCCCATTTTCCGAAATATAGCATATTGCTTTTAGCAATACGGAACTGTGAAGACCGTAAGAACGTAACTGATTTGTAGGCAGAATTATAACTTGTGCTGCTGTTTGGAGTATTGGGCAATGTTTTTTTTTTTTAAATATTGAAACTAGAAGACCATTGTCATTTATTCATTACTAAATCCAACGCAGTGTTGCTTGTCTGCCCGCCAAGATTTACTTCGTCGTTCTATTCGGACTTTTCTGATCAGGTTTTCTGGATTACTTTTTAGACATCGTAAATGTTCAAATTAAGATTCAACTGTCGCTCCTAACACTGCACCACCCACACACGATCGTCCAATGGTAGTTATTAAACGGAGCCGTCTGATCAGAAGCCACGCGCACGTTGTTCAGTAAACAGGAAGTGACGCGTGTACACCCCTATCTTTAAACGGTCATCCCCATGTCTTGGACATCGTTCAGCATTTGTTGGCTGCATTGGCACATTGAACATATTGATAATCACGGGCAAAAAGGCGAGGTAAGGAACGGAGCTCTGTGCAACATAGATAACACCACAGCTCTCTTTACTCGGCCTTGGACTCTTCCTAGAATTATTTACTGCATTTTCACACGGAACATACTGATAAACACAGGCACCAAGCGAGTTAAGCAGCTCTGTGCTACATTGATAGCATAGCTCTCTTTCCCCGGCCTTGGACACCGTTCAGCATTCTTTGCTGCATTGTCACATCTAACATACTGATAATCACGGGCAAAAAAGCGAGGTACGGAAGAATAAAAGGCCAGGAAGGAGAGCTATGCTATCTATGTAACGGTATTGTTGCAACTCAGGCTATAGGCAGCATTCCTAGGAAGCAGTGCAGCCAACGTACACTGACACGGTACAGTAGCCTACCCTTGAGCTACTACCAGAATCTCTTCACTACATATCCAGCTGTACAAATGTATGGTATGTAAAGGATGTAAGCTGTGCACGTTTGCCTGGATAAGAACATCTACCGAATGCTTAAAATGTGAAAAAAAAATGGTAACTATTATCAAAATCAAACTGATTGAACCAAACACAAAATTAAATTAATTGCCAGGGTATGATGTTGCTTGCCGTGGAAAGGTCTGTGTTGGCAGTGTTGGATTCAGAGCAGAAGTTATCTTTTGCGATCTGTTTCAGTTGGTGTGACGCGATGATGTTTCTAGATAAGAGAGATAAGGGGGGGGGGTTAAAAAAGCGTTGCAAAAATGCCCTCTAGAGTGGACGAAAACGAGAGGAAGTGCCCTATTGGTTGCCCTTCACATGGGAAGAAAATGATTGCCCTCTAGGGTGCCCCTTCATGCAAAAAATTATGATGATGTTCCCTCTAGAGCAAGAAAATCTGATAACGTGTCTTAATGAGTGCCCTTCTAGTGGAGAAAACGTGATGCAGTACCTTATAAGGTGCCCTTACAATGATCTAAACTTGACGTTCCCTATGGGTGCCCTTCCAATGGAAAAGGGTGCCGTTATGAAGTGCCCTCTATGCCGCCCCTACATGACAGTGTCCGAATGGGTGCCCTTTCCAGTAGAGAAAATGGGATGCAGTGCTGTATAGGGTACTCCCACAGGTGAGAAAACATCATGAAGTGCCCAATTAGGTGCTCCTCTAATGGATGGGATAAACGATGGGATAAACTTGAGGTTCCCTACAGGTTTTTTCTGATGAAAAAAACACATGAGTTGCCCTCTTAGATGCCCTTCCAAGTGAGAAACCACGATGCATCATAGCTTTTTGCGGGCTTGTGGGGCCCCATGTCGTGCAGTAGGTGCCCTTTTTATTTTTTCACCCCTGCCCTTCAAACAGCCTGAGTCCACCACTGGAGAGTCTAATATATTTCCTCCGGATTTCCATCTTGAAAATGTGAAAGCAGTCGCAGTTTGACCTTCATGGGCTCCTCTGTTTGTAGTTTACTAGGCTGAGTTCCGCTTCATTTAAAGGAACTGGAGTGGTTTTAACTGTAATGAATATTAAAGTGGTTGCTGGTAAAAGATATGTGCAATGCAGTGGACTCATGATTCATACTTTTTGCAAGGTGATTTGGTTCGTGTACACAGTTGATTCTTAATGAGAAGTATTTATCTGGGAAGTTTTTAACTGGAGTGAACTTATGTAAAGTTAAATTCCTTAGCTTCTATGTAGGAACAGGCCCGATGATATGCAAAATCTTTGCGGAACAAAGATGCGTTTCCCTGTCTATTTGCGCTCTGATGAGATTTTTTTCGTACTTGTCCATGGGGCACAGCTGCAAATTGGCCTCTGTGGTGGAGTTTGCCACGCCTGTCAAAGAAATATGTCGATGAAATTTAAATGAGCAAAAAAACCTTGTCACCATCGGGTTTTACGCAGTATTCTCGATTCAACTGGATCGCACGTCAGGGCTTGAAATTTATTTTGAAGTGCTTTCGAACGGAGCCGTCGAGCATTTTTATTGCGGGAGGCAGGCGGGCGAACGGTCTGTCAACGCAACTGCTGCCGAAGACACCGATGCTTCACGCGTCCTCTGCTATCCCCATTCCGCGCTATAAACTCCGCCGTTTAAGCTCAGTTTCGTTTTTTTTGTTTTTTTGGTTTTTTTTTAATGCCCTCGTCTCCGCGGAAACGCACCAGGTGGCCCGTCCTCCGTCTGTGAAGTCACCAGAGACAGAGGGACAGCAGTAAAATAGGAGCGTGAGCACAGAGAGTCGGTGGAGCCCGTGGGCGTTTCCTGCCTGGTGCCCGAGCCTGAAAGGTGCCTCACAAATAAGACTTAAATACGTTTCCCTGTCTGTCAGCCATGCCTTCGGTCACCGATGTGATTTGGAGTCGAAACGAATCGCGCTGTACCGCGAAGTTGTGTGCGTAGCAGTTCAACCCAAGCATTTCTGTGTCCCGGCATTGTGTCGAAGCAGTAAAAATATAACCGATAAATAATAAATAAATGTAACGTTTCTGTGTGGAGTTAGCATGTTCTCGTCGTTTCCTCCCGTGGTCCGAAGGCATGTAGGTAGGCCAATTGGAGGCTCTAAATTGCCCCTAGGTTTGAGCGTGCCAGTGGACGGTGTGTGTGCCCTGCGATAGATTGGCGACCTGTCCGGGGTGTAGTCCTGCCGCTCACCCAATGCACGCTGGGATAGGCTCCAGCACCCACCACGACCCTGCCCAGGATAAGCGGGTTTGGAGAATGGATGGATGGATAAATAAATTAATTAATTAATTAAATAAATAAAAAATTGGGCAGCAAATTGAACACTGGATTTTAGCTTAAATGCGCTGAGCTGAAACATTATACAGTATGCTAATGTTACAAAAAGGCTTTTATCGCATTGCGTTTACAGGCTACTATGTCCAGTTCTGGCGCACTTAATCTCTTTAGTGTCAGAGAAAGGACATTGGATTGGGGGGGTGAGGGGGGTGGGGGATTTGATCGATGTTTTACTTATTTCAAAAGGGATTAATAAAACGAACCACAGAAGCTATTTCAAGTCGAGTTCAGTCAGCGGAATAAAGTGAGAAGTAGTTTCACGCTAATCTTTTCACGCTAGTATTAAACAGTATTATTCACAGTTTTTCCGTGGAGTCACTTATTCATTGAGTCCTCTGGGTGCTCAGTATCGGGCTTGGCACTGAACTAGGTGCACTTCAGGTGCTAGAGACGTTACCCTGTATGTGCTGAATGATCTAAACGTGGCACTGAATTAAATTTATTTTCATTATAAACTTATTATGTTTTTTATTGTACCCCAGGAGACTGCACCTGCTGTATTCAGGTGTGAACATTTAGCATGTGCATGTATGTACACAGGTACACACCTGATTTTAATTAGCCACAAAAGTCTTTGCTGAGGGTCATGATTAGTACAAGCAGGTGTATGACCGCTTGGTTGGAACCAAAGCCCGGACCCACACTGGCCCTTTCTGGATAAAATTGATAGTTCACCTTGCCTTAAGTGAACTATTGGTGCCGAGGCGCCCCAGAAATCTGCAAATGCTATGGCCCCCCCAGAACTGGAGTCGGTACTTTTTGGAATTTATTCTGCCGACTGAATGTTTGAGCCAGACAAGGGAATGGTCCTGGAGAACTACAGGGTCTGCTGGTTTTTATTGCTGCTGAGAAACAACTTGCAGAACCCTGAACTAGATGTTTTTTTTTGTTTTTTTGTGGGGGGGGGAGAGGGTGGTTTGCCAGAACATGGAGAGCTAAGGATTAAGTGCCTGAAAATGTTTATGTTTTAATATTTGAAGAACCACATGAATTTGAATATGGACGTCATGCTGATATATGACAGTGTACATTAATGAATCTGGGCTAAAATCGTGTGTGTTTGTGTGTGTGTGTGTGTGGATATGACACCAAAAAGCAGTTGCGTGGCAGTTTAATTAATTGTGTGATCAAGGGATGCTCATTTATAACTACGTGCACAGAGATTAATACACTGACGGGAGATGTTAACTCATAAAAAAATATCTATAATTGCAAAATGTATCCAGCTGTGTTCCTTCATGTGCTGTGTGCACCATAAGACGCAATGTCGCGTTCTATAACAAATATGAATGTGTAAATCTTTAATGTGTTACAGCATATACAGTAAACACTCACATTACAGACATGAAAATATTGTTGTGGAAAGTGTGTGTGTGTGTGTGTGTGTGTGTGTGTGTGTGTGTGTGTGTGTGTGTGCGTGTGTGTGTTTCTTTACAACAGTGGGTGAACAATGAGGACTGATCTGTTTCATGCGAAATTCTGCTTCTAATAGTTTTATTTGCCCAAACATTTATTAAACAACACATTTTTTTAAAAATTATATCACAAGCTACAGCTGCAGACTTCATCTTACCACGGTGAAGATGTTTTACTGCGGTCCAATTTTGGAGTGATTCATTTTTGGAAATACTGTATGCAGCTTGTTTTATGAAAGTTTAGTCGGAATGATTAGTTGGAACAACAGGCAATGTCTACATGGGCCCTCTTTGAATTGATTTGTGTACTCGTGCTCTATAATGTCTAAGGGAGTATTAGCCTAAATGTTATGTGATGACATCACATCAGTAATGGTAATAAGAAAATGAATTTTTCATGCTTCTTTTTATTGATATTTTATAATCTGTAGCCTTTTACAGGGCATACTGCATTACATCAGTGACCTGGTCATCATTTATTAGGTAAGCAGTATTTCAGTGGCGAAAAATGGCTGATAACAGGCTGATACAAGTGTATTATAGTTTTATATTTATATATCC
This sequence comes from Anguilla anguilla, assembly GCF_013347855.1. Lineage (NCBI taxonomy): Eukaryota > Metazoa > Chordata > Actinopteri > Anguilliformes > Anguillidae > Anguilla > Anguilla anguilla. The sequence continues at coordinate 3,992,164 of NC_049210.1, read as the reverse complement.
AAGCACATATTAATATTAAAATAACAACAAAAATGAATGTATGAAGCAACAACAGCAAAACAAACAAGCAAATATAAAAATAAATTTACAAAGATTTTGCCTGCACATCAAACATATTTTTTCATTTTTATTGATGAGCAAGTGACTCGCTCCAGATATCACAACTGTGAAATATTGTAACAGAATTATGTACCATTTTAGCTTAACTTTGCACTGCCATCATAATGCTGCTTAAACACACTTTATTTTTGTCAGCGCATCACCTCAAACGTGAGTGGAGACTTTACTCTCCTGAGTGAGGGACTGCCTCTTAGACAAGGTATGTGCATCGTCGCTAAGTGCGTTGTCGATCTTGGACAGAAGACAATTCCGGTAAACTTTCTTGAAGTCTTTGCCCATGAACGCGTACAGAAGAGGATTGAGGAAGCTGTTTGCGCTGGCGACAAGCACACAAACCGGCATCGCAGTATCGAAAACTTCAGGGGCATATTTTTTGTGCTCAAGTTCTAGCAGGATAAGTACGTGGTAGGGCAGCCAGCAGATGAAGAAAGTCACGATGAGGGCGGACATGACCTTGAACGGTTTGGAGGACTTGGTCATCCGATTCCTTCTCAGTTTCAGAATGATGAGGACGTAGCAGACGGCGATGACTAGAAAAGGCACTACGAACCCGCAGACGAGCCGACTCACGGCGACGGCCAGGTGGACCTGCTCTTTCCCCTTGTAGTCGTTGTAGCACGTCGTTATTGTCACCGATTTTATTTTGCGGAAAATCAGTGAGGGGACGCTGAGGACGGCCGAGGTGACCCAGGCGAGCAGCACCAGCGCCGACGCCGCCCGGGCGGTCCGGTGGTTCTGCGACCAGACGGGGAAGACCACGGACACGCAGCGGTCCACGCTGATCAGCACCAGCAGGAAGATGCTGCTGAACATGTTGAGGAACATGACGAAGGAGGTGAACTTGCACATGGCCAGGCCGAACAGCCAATCGGACGTGGCCAGCTGCACGGCAGTGAAGGGCAGGCTGGCGCAGAATATGAAGTCGGAGATGGCCAGGCTCAGGTACCAGGTGGTGTTGACGGATCTTTTCATCTTGAAACCCGAGATCCAGATGACAACTCCATTCCCACAAACCCCCAGCAGGAAGATGACTATGTTGAAGGCTGAGAGAATCGGTTTGTGTTTGTCCAGTGGAACCGTGTCTGTTATGTCATTACTTGTCCCATTAGTGTGTGTACCGTTGTCTGATAGTAATATATTGGAATAATCGTAAACATTGCCATTGTAATTGTCAACAATACCTGTTGTGAACTGTTGAGCCATAATCCCTTTCCTTCTGTCTATAATTAAAATACAGAGAAAGAAAACAGACTAAATGACAAGTTTCAATTTTTATAAAATTTGCAAACAACAGAATGTTTATCTGTATTTCCACCCCCCACCCCCCCACAAATGTTTCTGCCCTCTTTGGAATCAGAAGTCGTGGCTTCTGAGGAAATGTACAAAGCTGTACAACTCTGGGTAGGTTGCACACCATTATAAGAGGAACTAATGGGTAGTGGGACCCAGTGAACTGACTGACTTAAACATTGGTCCTACTGCTATCAATGCAAAGGGAGAATAACACAGGGGAACTCAACTATTGCAGAAAGGTGCCCGGAGAGTTGACAGTTGGAGTAATATGAGCACAAACGATGAACAGAGTGCTTCTGCCATCTGCAGAGCTTCTCAAAGGAAGACCCAGTGCATTTGAAACGCACTTATCTCTACTCTGGTTAATGTATTTTTCCTGTTGTTCACATCTGAGGGTGTTCACTGTGCCACCCCTGCCACAACCACCTTCTGACTGGGCATCTTTGCCAATGCCTAAACCCCTGTCCTACACAGTACTGAGCGCAAGCGCATTTTTCTTCCTGCTGCAACACGTCCTCGTTCGTGATTAGCTAACGACATGTGCAGGGCTTGACTTTGGGAATGTGTGCTGTAGCTCTGCCTGATCTTGTGGTGAGCACCTTCACAGACGGGACCTCTCTCAGTCCCAATGGGAAACGTACAACAAACGAATCAGTTATCAATTATAAATGTCTCAGTTTATCAACTGCGTGCAAATCTGAAATGCTTTTTTTGATCTGCGTGTTCAGTGCTGCGTGTGGCTTGTGTCCGTGTTGCAGCCCTAAAGCTGGAAGGTGCACGGGTCAAAACGTCCTGCAGTGCAGCCTTCTGCAGCACTTTCAGTGAGATGACTGGTCACGAACATGGTGTCTAACTAAAGAAGATACATCTGTTTTGATTATTCTGAAACTGTGCAACATTGACTGGATATTAATCTCACTTACTTTCTTTTTTTTTACTTTAAAAAACAAATATAGCCCATGATGCTACTGTAAGTGTGTTTTTGAGGGAATAATATTTTACAATTTTTTAAAAAAGAGAATTTTTAAAAGAAAATGCTTACTTACCCGCCAGACTAGTGAAAAACAGAACTTGGATGATAGCTTTTCTTGGAGGGCTCTGTGACCTTGATCTTGCAAATGAACTTACTGAGTCTCTGCAGCAGAGCGCTCGATGGCAGTTCCGTTTTTGTGCGCGACTTTATCACAGGAAGTCTTACAGTGCATGGCAATCTGCATATAATTCTTTCCTTTTTTTTGCGCTACCTTAAGAGGGTTGACAAATGCAAAAAAAATAAAAATAGCTGGACCCCCACAAAAACTGTAGACTTTAACCAGCGCAAATGTATGCTTCCTTTAAGTACTAACCTTATCTGTGGCTGGGATATGACACCCAAAAGCAGTTGCGTGGCTGTTTGTTTAACTGTGTGATCAAGGGATGCTCATTTATAACTACGTGTACAGAGATTAATACACTGACGGGAAATGTTAACTCATAAATCTATAATTGCAAAATGTATCCAGCTGTGTTCCTTCATGTGCTGTGTGCACCATAAGACGCAATGTCGCATTCTATAACAAATATGAATGTGTAAATCTTTAATATGTTACAGCATATACAGTAAACACTCGCATTACAGACATGAAAATATCATCGTTGTGGAAAGTACCACAGAACGTATATTCGAACGAAAACAACTTTTCGTCACGTCGTGAATTCTTTTCTTTTCTTTTTTCCCCCCATTACAAAAAAAAGTGCTTTAACAGTTCAGTGATTCGGTTAGAAATTATTTGTTATATAACATTTCTGCCTCAGGGTGAAAAGCCTTAAGACTGTGGTCTTGCTTTCTGAAGTGGTGTCAGTGGCATCGTGCAGGCGCGGTGGGATCCGCAGTGCGCAGAAAAAGAGGAAGTGGCGAATATCTCAGATGTGGGTGGAAGCTCTCGTGTCCATGGAACTCGACCGCGAGAGGTAGCGGGTGGTCGTCCGGCCCTCCTCGCCGATGGCGTTCTCGATTTTCGAAAAGACGCAGTTCTTGAACTTCTGCTTGAAGTCGTTGCCCATGAACACGTAGAGGATGGGATTCAGGAAGCTGTTGGCGAAGGCCAGGGTGGTGCCCGCATGCAGCCCGGTTTTCAGGACCTCCAGGCTGTGGCTGTGGTGGTCCAGCTCCAGCAGGGTGAAGGTGTGGTAGGGCAGCCAGCAGATGAAGAAGGTCACGATGAGGGCGGACATGACCTTGAACGGCTTGGAGGACTTGGTCATCCGGTTGCTGGTCAGCTTCAGGAAGATGACGGTGTAGCAGACGGTGATGACCGTGAAGGGGATCAGAAACCCGCAGACGAACCGACTGAAGACTGCGACCTGGTGGCCGTGGCTGTGCCCGTAGTTGGCGAAGCAGATGGTCTTCGCGTTGTGCGCCTTCAGGTCGCGGACGACAGCCGCGGGCGCACTCAGAACGGCCGAGGCGGCCCAGGCGAGCAGCACCAGCGCCGACGCCGCCCGGGCGGTCCGGTGGTTCTGCGACCAGACGGGGAAGACCACGGACACGCAGCGGTCCACGCTGATCAGCACCAGCAGGAAGATGCTGCTGAACATGTTGAGGAACATGATGAAGGAGGCGAACTTGCACATGACCAGGCCAAACAGCCAATCGGACGTGGCCATGTACACGATGGTGAAGGGCAGGCAGGCGCAGAATATAAAGTCGGAGATGGCCAGGCTCAGGTACCAGGTGGTGTTGACGGATCTTTTCATCTTGAAACCCGAAATCCAGATGACAACTCCATTCCCACAAACCCCCAGCAGGAAGATGACGATGTCCACCACAAGGAGGATCACGCAAGATCCCTCCTTCAAACATGAGTTGTTTACGTGAGAAACTACCTCTTCCATCGTAGTAGTGTTCACATAGGTGTAATTCTCATAATCATAATCAATATCTGAAAATATGAACCCCTCCTCTGAGGCCATTGTGGCTGTAAAGTTATTTTGCCTCTGTACCCTGTAAGAAAGCAAAATACATTGTTGAGGAAATTATTTTCCAGATTTCACCGATCATGTAAGGTGGAAAATAAACAGTGGCCTTGCTGTAAGGACACGAACACAGTTAGCAAATTGTAGAGTAGATAAAGTGATTTGTCAGAGGTAAATCCAGAGATTCTTGATCGCTAATAGGGATGACTCTAAAATCTACAGTATAGGGAGTTCATTCCTTTGTTTGCAGTTTTCCTGCAATTCCTACTGCTAAATGATTTCCAGGATCATGTAGAATTTGTTGTCCTAATTTTGTAAATTAAAGTATCTAATTTATTATTCAAGCAGCTATGACTGTTGAGTAATGGCACTTTCAATTTTGTCGATATTGGTTCATTTGACCGTTACTTTCCTTGCCTTGCTTATGTAATCATTTTTAAGGATTGTAAATATGGTTCTGCTCTCAAGGGGTGTTTTGAACAAGGATTGTGAATGTGCATCTCAGAATAACAACTTTTTTTCTCAGTAAACTTGGAAAAGTGAAGAGTGATTTACGGAAACTGAATTAGGGGAGATCAGGTGCTCTAGAAAGGGCATTCATTTGTGGAGAATATTGAATTGGATTTGTGCTACATTTGCTCAAGATTGGAACTGAGAATCCCAATCGGAATTTGGCTCAAAATTAATTTAGAAAGTTGATGTGGGAAAGGAGTTGAATCAACAGAATTTAAACAGGAGGAAATTTTGGATTTAACTAAAATTGGTTGGAAATCAACCAGAATTGATTTATCAGAACTAGCCCTAAACCTGATTCATATCTCCGGAATACCAATTAACCCATTTATATTTACTGTTCAAAACAAGCTCTATCTCACAGAAAGAAAACAAAAAAAACAATCTGGACATATCACATGTACTTCTTTTAATACTTTTTAATGCCTTATATGTTCTTAATGTGTCTGTTCTTTTAATTTATTGTGAAGCACTTTGTGCGGCAGTAAGGTGTATGAAATGCGCTATATAAATAAAGTAATTAAATTGATTGATGAATATTGATCGATTGACATACAAACCTGCTGGTCAGATCTCCTGATAGTGTACCATTGAGAATACGCATCACATCACATTTTCAAGAATGATCCAAATTAAATCTAAATCAAAATATGAAAATGACAGATTTGTTGTGTATTACTAATTTTCTTGATAAAAATAACACAAATTACCACCCGCAGTTCAAATGATATTTTAACTGAGATCACAAAACTGAATAAAGAATATTCTCGCAAGGATCATTGCGACTTTACAACACCTAATGTTCTGGAAACCGTATACTGTTACCTGGGTAGACCGTCTGATAAAATCCCATCTGTGAATTAATAGATTTTTCACTTTAAGCACCAATTGGTTATATGCCTCTTTATTTCATGTATTTATTCAGAGATTTATGGCTAAAGAAGGATTAAATCACAACCTCTCAATACAGTATGTAATGGTGCCAAGTTCCTCTGTAACTTTCAATTGGTTTCGACCAAGAAATTCAACGGTAATTTCAAAACTCCACTTTAAATGCATTTCTTTAACAATAATTTTAAGAAGTCAGAAAATAGCCATAAATAATGTATTTATTCCCACTTCATTCAGCTGCAATCAACAGTAAGTGCCATCTTTATACATATATTAAAAAAGAAAACCAAAAAACCATGCGAAGGTTTAAAAAATAAAAAAAAGGCTTAACTTTAAATCTTACCTTTATGATCAAATGCGGATGTCAGTCTGGTTAGAAAACATGCTGAAATACAAACTTGCATTATATATATACACTGGTCAAAGGTGCTTACTTCCTGTTTCATTTATAAGTAGCAGATGTTATTGGTTTCGCTAAAACAATTGTTCCTTCCCCAAATACGTCATTACTGTCACCATTATTTGTCATGGTGGCTGTACTCCCCCCTGTGTCTTATGAGGGTTATAGCTGTCGAGCACACTTACAAGCGTCGGTTAACACACATCGTTGCATTACATCTTGTTTTATTTTGCCGGCAACGAGTGTTCAGAGAGTTATGTTGAGAAACAGTTTTGTGCACACGTTAAGATAAAAATTAGGCTTTGTCACTTTGGACAAAAGCAGAGCTGAACGAATCCACTGAAAAGGTATTGAAGGTTTGACAAGATACAGAATGTCCAGTATTGGGGGGAAAACAATGAATGACGGATGGATTGTTTATGAATGGCCTTCCTCGAAGTCTCTCCTGCCCGTGGTGCGTGACGAGTGAGTATCCTATAAAGCTGTGTCCTCGCCGGCCATCGGGCTGCCGCTGCCTCTTCTGGTGGAGAAGGCGTGCTGCATCCAGCGCATGTCCACGCTCCTGCGCACGGCCATGTATATTATGGGATTCATGCAGCTGCTTGAGAACGCCAGTACCGTGCTAATGGGCCGCCCGACTCTGAGCAGACCCTCGGGGACGTCCGCTCTGTAGGCGCTCAGAAGCGCGAGGACGTGGTACGGCAGCCAGCACAGGAGGAACGCCGCGATCATGAGCCTGACGACCTGGTAGTCTTGGGTGTTCCTGATTTTGAAGCCCTTCTTCTTCATGGACACCAGGCAGGAGCAGACGAGCGCGACGCAGAAGGGAAACAGCCAGCCGGACAGGAAGCGCACGCCCGCTATCGCCACGGCTTCCTGTTCGCGGCACACCGTCCCGCGGATGGTGTCCTCCGTGCCTCTGTACAGGAGCGACGGGATGCTCAGGACGGCCCCCGCGAACCAGGATGCCAGGACCGCGGCGTTGGGCACGGCGCGCCTGTGGCAGAATCCACCGGGCAGGCTCCGGACCACGGCCAGGAAGGCCAGCAGCAGGGCGGCGGAGTGCATGTTCAGGAATGCCAGGTACGAGCAGGCCCTGCACAGGGCGCCCTGGAACCGCCAGGTGAAGTCTTCCAGGGCAGAGACGATGCGGAAGGGGAGGAGGAGGATGACGATGAGGTCCCCGACGGACAGCCCGAGGAACCAGGCGGTCGCCGCCGTCCTCCTCTCCATCTTGCAGGCGATGGTGCAGATCACGTGCGTGTGGAGCGGAAGACCCAGCAGAATGATCAAGGAGTACGTTATGACGTACATGTACATAAGAGCTCCTCTCACATGAGCGTCGTAATCGTCAGGGGTAGTTTTGTTGTAATCGTCAGTGGTAGTTTTGTTGTAATCGTCAGTGGTAGTTTTGTTGTTGTAATCGTAAGTGGCAATGATGTAGTCGTAATCGTAAGTGGTAGTGTTGTTGAGCAACATTTTTTTTCTTTTCCTGGAATAAAAAAGAAAAACATAATTGAAAATCCACATTTAAGTGAGCAGACTAAAAAAGAACAGACGAGGGCTGTTCATAGAGATAATGTAAGGTGTAATGTAACATAGTGTAATGTAACATAATGGACTGTAACAGTGTAATGTAACATAATGGACTGTAACATAGTGTAATGTAACATAATGGACTGTAACACAGTGTAATGTAACATAATGGACTGTAACAGTGTAATGTAACATAATGGACTGTAACAGTGTAATGTAACATAATGGACTGTAACACAGTGTAATGTAACATAATGGACTGTAACACAGTGTAATGTAACATAATGGACTGTAACACAGTGTAATGTAACATAATGGACTGTAACAGTGTAATGTAACATAATGGACTGTAACATAGTGTAATGTAACATAATGGACTGTAACATAGTGTAATGTCACATAATGGACTGTAACATAGTGTAATGTAACATAATGGACTGTAACAGTGTAATGTAACATAATGGACTGTAACGCGAGTATGTGCTCCATCATCATTGCAGGTTCCATAGCACGACCAGATATCCTGAAACAGCCGACTGACACAAGGATTCAGGCCTTGAACTTGCTACGCAGCGCTGCTCAGCTATTGCTTTCAGAACTTTCTGGAAGGCTAGCTGTATTCCCTAAAAAAAACAAAAACAAAAACAAGAACGCCACTACTCCTCTTTGTACCTCCTCCACTCACACTTCGTGCCACCTCTCAATCAATCTCACGGCTCACAATAAGATAGGAAGTGGGGGGGGGGGGGGGGGGGGGGACATGCTGTGTTTACCAAGATATAAAATCCAACATTTTCAGGTGAAGCATTTCTGTCATGCCTTCTGTAAAAGTTTAGTTTCCTCAAAGCAGTTTTATAAGAAAGGAACTCTGCATGAACTCTCGTCAAAATCTTCTTGCAGCCAGCAGCACAATCTCGTTGTTTCTTGCGTACCACAGTACTGCTATCAAAACAAGTTCTACAACAGTGTGCTCCTCCCATGGATATAATGAAGAATCTCTTGGATTTCACTCCAGCTATTGTTCTTGGTTACATTACATTACATTACATTACAAGCATTTAGCTTATCCTTTTACATTGCATCCATTTATACAGCTGGATATATGCTGACACGATGCAAGTTAAGCACCTTGCTCAAGGGCACCCTGCCAGTGTCCTACCTGGGAATCAAACCTGCAACCTTCAGGTTACAAGGCCTGCTCCTTACCCATTATACTCCACTGCCGCCCCAATTGCATAATCATATAATCTGAATTTGAGAATATAAAAATTTCTTTATTAACTTCATGAATAACAGCCTGCGGCTGTTTTCGTGTTCTTGTTTGAAACATTTATTGCATCTAATCCATAGGTGAGCTACTGTGCCATTTCTGTATTCTTAGCTAATCGAATCAGGGAAATTGGTGGAAACAAAAATTAGCTAACGCCTCAGCTCTCCGAGAGTAGAATTGCCCACGTTCTTTGGAAGGTGAGTTCGTCACCATTCGGTTACCTTATGGCAGTCACTGTTTTTCTCTACATAGGAATGATTCCTTTGCCATTTAGAACATTTGTTACACATACCAAATGCCATATGACTCAGCATCAATGATCCAGGAGGAGCTGACATTTTTAAATCTGGCCAATAAATGCCAAGACTTAGGCAACTTATACTTATTGATTATGGCTGCGTAGGAAAGCCATGTACAGCAGGCTTATATGTATGTACAAGGATGTATTTGAAATATTTTAACTCTTTAGATGCTGGTGAAAGATGACTGAGGTTAGATTATGAATATCTGATAACAATGGTGCAAGAATCAGATGTGAAAGGGATTAAAAAATCTAGCCCGCTTCAAGCACTCAGATTAAAATGAAGAGCCAGTTCATTGAAAGTCTCAACGCCAAGATAAAGATACATCTAATCAGTAGGTGTAGGTTAAATACGTTAATGAACATTACATCTAAAGACAAAAAATTAAACGAACCAATGGAACGTCATTGGGCGACCCCCATTGGCCGGTAAGAGTACTGCACGTCAAAGCTTGCATATATCTGCCTCTGTGCGAGTTTAGCTGCGGTACGCACTTGGCTGCACTATGCGATGTGAAAACAATAGCTTTTGTACAGCACGTGTTTCGGAGGAGAGCCACGGACTTCCCAGCACTCCCGAACTGGCAGGGTGGTCCGTGTATGGAATACAGTTGCAGAAAATTAGACGTCCCAGATTAGAGTTGGAATTTGATATTTACAGCCCCAAGTTTAGTGGCAAATTTAAAGAAAAAAATTAATTTTTTTTTGTACTTTTCTTTGATTGAGGGCAAAACAAAATAAATTGATCCTTGGTGCATAGTCTGTGATAAAATCATCCCAAAAGAAAAGGCTTCACTCACTAAATTGATCTTCAGTGCATGCACAGACAGGGACACACACCACTATATAGTGGCACTCAACACCTATGTTTGGCACTGAACTATAAACCTTCTAAATAAGTGCAGACTTTTCTTTCTAATTTGAGAAAAGTGCAAAAAGTCATGTTGCATAAATTCAAAAGAATGCCTGCATTTTTAAACAAATTGTATGAAACATCTGGATTTCATCATGAGCCAGTTGTAAAGAGAGCATCTCACAGTGATTCTTATCCAGGTTACGTTAGTAACCAGGTTGCTGTCCCTCCAGGGACGTTTCCCAATTCTGCGCCATGTCTTAATTTTGCCTCTTTGTCCCTCTTGTTGTGTGTCCCATCAGGAGAGGAAAGGGACGCACACAACTCTCGAAACAGAATTAGAAAAGGCTGATTCAGATTAATCTTTGTGATTAGTAAAGATTTTCTTACATGCATGTGTCATACTTGTGTCAAAGACAACAATGGGTTCAGATTTTGTTGTTATGGTTAAAAAGAAAAAATAGTAAAAATGAAACGCTTTCACACAGGTCATGTACAGTAGTTTAGATGAAATGAAACAATTAAAAATAAGCTATTGCAAATTCCCATTACTGTAAGAAAAGGAAAAAGATGAAAAGTATTTCTTAAAACCAACACTGCAGGTTTAAGCATGCAACACTGCATTAAACCGTGAAAGTGAAAGTAAATAGTTGGAATTATTTTTAGTAATAATAAGAGTGAGACCTACCTTCAGATGAACAGCAAGAAAACCAAATGAATAGCAAAGCAAGACAGGAATCCACTTGAGCATAAATTCTTGAACAAAACTTGGAACTTAAAATGACACTGTAGCGTTCCCTGTTTCGACTGAGTTCCTGAACAGATGTATTACGGCTACTTTCACTCTGAGGGAAAGAAACAGGAAATGGTGGGTGGGGGGGGGGGGGGGGGAATATCACAAAGGCATCCTTTTTTACATCTCTAAATTATCTCCAGACCCAGACCCCCTTTCCTCACCAAATACTGTTGCAGAAACCCCAGTCCATGCATTTGTGTTCACCCGCTTGGACTACCGTAATTCCATTCTGTCTGGCCTTCCATCCACTTTCCCCGGCTACAGTATGTCCAGAATTCTGCCACACGGGTACCCACCCGCACCAGGCAATAGGAACGCATAACTCCTACTCCCCTTCACACTCTTCAGTAGCTCCTGGTGGAGCAACGAATGACATTGAAATCACTCTTACTCACGTAGAAAGCACTCAATGGATCAGCGTCCTCATTTCATCTCACTCATTTTAGCTCACTCCAGCCTCCTTGTTGTCTCTCTCTCTCTCTCTCTCTCTCTCTCTATGGGTCACCGTTTGTTCAGCCTTGTGGCACCTGTGGTCTGGAATTCCCCCGACCCCCCCCCCCCCCCCCCTTGAATCTTGTGTTAATACTAACCTGTTTACATTGGCTTTCTCCCAACCTTTGGACACCTGGTGTTGTGACTCTTGCCTGAAATTTTGGTAATTTTCTTCTGCCATTGTACCTTTGAGCAAGGCACTTAACCTGCTTTACTTTATATAAAATCTTTAAACTGATAATATTTAGATTTATGTTTGGTCAGGATGGCATCAGCCAATATTGAAATGATTATAAACGTGTCAGGGCAATCATTCCTAAATTCTTGGATTTCATTTTGGCAGTTAGCTATTATCTCAATTGTAACCTGCTTAACCTGTTTTATTTGCCGTGAGAGATCCCTTATTGCATTTTGCTTCATTCCCACTCTACCACTGGTTTACACCAGGCCGACCAGTGGAGGATGGGCTTCCCCTCTATAGCCGAGAGGAACCCCGGCTATAGAGGGGAAGCCCATCCTCCACCGGTCGGCCTGGTGTAAAGCAGCGGTAGAGTGGGAATTCACATCGGTGGAGCTTTTTCCTCACCACTTCGAGGGTTTAACCTCTGCCTATTCGCTATTTGGGTGTTTTAGGCCTGGTGTTTGTGATTCGTAGAGGCATCGACATGAGGCTTTCATTCCACCACTGTGGAGCTAGGGTGGAGAAGCTCTGTGGTAGGGACGAGCGAGAACCATTCAGACAGTTAAAACTGTTCAGTGCTTACACTTCATTTAATTTACCATTCCATTTAAACAACATTATGGCTTCTGGCTTTTTCCCCGTTCTCTGTTGTCCACACACGTCCTGACACAGCGACTCGTACCGTGTCCCTGGGGCTAACTAGAATGTTAATGGTTACACAGTTTCATTGAGGGAGTAATTTAAAGATTAAAAGACGGCAGACCCAAAGCGACAAAAAAAACAAAGAAGAAAAAACAGGTAAGTTTAGTAAATATAGTAAGTTCCTCTTGGCCACTGAAAGCAGTTTTGTACAGTTTTTGTTTAATTCTATATCAACACCACTGGTGGTCTATTAAAAACAATGGTTGAAGTGAAAACTTCTAATAATAATAATAATAATAATAATAATTTAAAAAATTAATCTTTATGTAGGACTTATCAGAACAAAAGTTACAAAGTGCTTCACAGAGAAAATATACAAACAAATAAAATAATATATTAAGAATATTTAGGAGCGAATAAGTAATTCAATAAATAATAATAAGGTTATTTAAATAAAAATATATTACAGCAGATAAAAGCAAACAGGGAAGACAACAGAAAAGTATAAGAAAGCTTATTTAAACAGGTGAGTTTATAAGGTGGAGCCAGGCTGTGCAGTACTTTAAAGGTAACAATAAGTTTTTTTTAATCTAATCTAAGAGCAGTGCATGGAAGCTAATACTATGGTCATATGATACCTGCAACAGGGGCGGCAGTCTATATTGGGTAACAAGTTGGTCTGTTGTACCCTTGAGCATAGATATATATATATATATAATATATAATATATAATATAACAGTTTCATGGTTCAATATTATGTAATTTGGAGCTAGAAAGTAGGAGGATTATGGAATCTTACAGCCAATACAGCATACAGCACAAGATTGCAGTGTTATGTCAACCCATAGCAGAGCTTATGGGGCCTATGTGCGCCACTGTAACAGTTAAAAGAACAGCAAGAGGCAGCAGTAGAATAAAGTAATAGGGACCTGGGTTTATAACTTGGTTGCAGGTTTGATTCCCAGCTGAAACACTGCTGTTGTAACCTTGAGTAAGGCACACAACCTGAATGATTTCAGTAAATACCAAGCAGTGCATTTTAAAGAATATAGGCTGTGTAAATCACTCTGGATAAGAGTGTCTGCTAAATAGCAAGAATGTGAACATTGCTGTATAAATGTGGATATTACGGGGACAATTCTGTTGAGCAGCTTTTCGAAAAGATGGCGGCTCATTCATGTGAATTAGTGCAATGCTGGCACTCTGCAGATGTTGTCTTTGTAAAAAATCAGCTGATAGCGGACAGTTGACCAGACTAATGTGTCGATGTTACATATGATTTACTGTTCATTGGCATTGATCCAGAGGCACTGTGCTGACCTTCTATAACATCTGCTGTAAACGTGATTACTTCAGCCTAGTCATGTGGTACAGAGGAGAATCTGTGCACCTGCTCTTAGCTGATGCCTGGGGATGCTCATTTGTTTGAGGAGATGATTTCAAGTCATACACTGAAAAATCCTCATAGAATATTGCAGCTCGTTTCCTGAACTGACCTAGTTGAATTGGAACTATGAACCACCATTTCCCTCTAAACTGGATGGACCACATGACTTCACTGAAACGTTTGAAAGGGGAGCATGTTTTATGGAATATGCACAAAAAGCCATACATCCAAAGTGAGAAAAATACATGAGATATGTGTATTATTCTGTATCGTTGCAGAAAACAGTGTGGAGTTTTTTTTTTTTTTAGAAACGTTCCAGTTTTTAAGTGCTCAGCAGAGTTGCTGTACATACAACAGATATACACAGATATCTAAATATTTACTCAAAAGTTAATAGCACGACGGAGTGTAGCACAGTGGGTAAGGAACTGGGCTTGTAACCGAAAGGTCGTAGGTTCGATTCCCGGGTAAGGACACTGCCGTTGTACCCTTGAGCAAGGTACTTAACCTGCATTGCTTCAGTACATATCCAAATGGATACAATGTAAAATGCTATGTAAAAGTTGTGTAAGTCGCTCTGGATAAGAGCGTCTGCTAAATGCCTGTAATGTAATGTAATCTGGGTGTAACCAGTAAACTGTCCTCAGCAACACACTCCCACTATATTAGTTTCACTCATACAAACTTTATTGCTTCTTGGAACAATGTCACCTTGAATGATCCCAGAAACTGGACCAAGCGTTTTTTATTTTATTTTATTTTTTTACGCACGCATATGTGTGAAAGGATACATGACACATTCAGATTTTGACTGCGCTAGCAATATTCGTGAAATGAAAGACGCAGTATAAAACAAAAGCAACACCAAAAAAAAAAAAAAGCATAAGAACGAACATAAGAAACATAAGAAATCTGGTGTATGTAAACACAAAAGACGAACCGTTGCATAATCGAGAATTCACAGAGAGGAAAACACGGCGGGACCGTATTGTGAAAAGACAGTGGAGCGTGCGCTACGCAGAACAGGTAGGAGCCTGTGTTGGTGGCATTGCTGTACGAACAAGCGATTACACGCAAGGCGGCAGGTATTGTTTCGCGAGCCCGGGCCCATGGAAAGCGAGCGAGCGAGCGAGGACCGGCGGTTTACAGAACTGCTGGGACATGGGGAGGGTTAGCGGGGGGTGGGAGGGTAGTAGGGTGGGGGGTATGGGGGGGAACCACAAGGGCTTTTTTTTTCTCCCTCTGCCTCCATCCATCAATCTGTCTGCGATGCATTCCAAGGCTTAAGCTGGCAGTATACCCGGTAAGAAGAAAGAGCTTCTGGAGTTGCATCTGTTGTAATGTCAGATTATGAAACCAGATGTAAGACCAGACTTCTACTGCTTTATATCTTTTCTTATCTATCTTTTATAGTTGCATAGATAGCACTGCCATTACCGCTTGAAGATGGGCAGTGTATATTAAACCCCACAGAGAAATATATGGAGAAAACTGTCTCCGAGCCTACAGCTTAGAATATTCAACTGAGATGGGTGATTATACAGCCAGCCAATTCATTGATGTTTTTTTTTTTCAAGATGTATTATACATAACAGTACGCAGAAGAAGAAGGGGGAAAAAAAAGCACTGACTTATAACCAAGTTCTGCAGTAAATGTTATTCCCTAACATTTGAGATGTGTGTAAATATCTCCTCCCCCACCCCACCACCACCTGACAATGCTGAGTGACCCAGTTTGAAGTTCTGCAGTGTGACAGCAGCAAAGTCACTTTGCTAATCTGTGTCACCCGCGACTCTAGACTCCAGACTCCAGCCAAACGAACCGCTCGCGGCAGATCGAGTTTCCTAACGAGGTACCGGGCATGAATTATTAACGGCAGCGAACGCTTGGCACTGAAAGGTTGGGTTACTGAGGGTGAGGAAGAAGGTCGTCCTCAGTCGATATTTCCGGAAGAAAGTTTGTCTGTGTGGGAGGGGAAGGATGGGGGGCGGGGTGTTTGGTTTGTCAGTTCTGCCACTGCTATTGAAAATGGGGGGGGGGGGGGCGCTGCTGAACCTCATCAGATTGGGAGAGACACACGAGTCCACACGCGATATATCGTGCCCGTCCCAAATTTCCTGCACCCCCCAGTCCTGTTCTCTGAAGGTATCCTGAAGCCTGCTGTGGCACAGGGCAATTCTTTAAGTTTGGTTTTGGGAAAAGACACAGCCGAGCATTCTCCCAGCGCTCCACAAGCTGAAAAGAGCATTAAATATGAATGCCCCCCCCCCCCCCCCCCATTTTTCATATATGTTTGTTTGCCTTTTGACACACTTTTGTTCTTCGTTGCCAGAATTTTCCATCCTATCTTCCTTTACGTACAATGCAAGGTTATGGCCAAATTGTATATTTCATAGCTGACTCTCTGACTCTCTCTTCTTCTGTTGACTTGTGGGGGTTAAACAGACCTTTAAAAAATAAGATATGCTTTTGGGCGTGCACGGCGTATATCATAAAACATACAGGTGCTGAGGACTGGGCTTTTCGACACCGCTCATGCTGTTGTTTGCAGCCAAAATCGTCTGTGGAATAAGCGGGTGGGATTCCTTGGAAATGTTCAGAGCCCCGAGCTCAATTTTCAGTTGTTCCTGGGAGCGTGTTTTTCTCTGGAAGTTGTTCCTGGGAGCGTGTTTTTCTCTCTTCACCGTTAATGCTGCAGCGTTACGAATAACCCCCCCCCCCCCCCCCGACCCCCCTTCCCTCCTGCTGTGGATGAGTGAGTCGCTGATAAAAAAAGCTGGAGATCACCGATTGGTGGCCTGTAATCACACTCTGCCTTGGACTCTGTCAAAAAGGGATTGAAAGCGAGTGCAAAGCTTGCTTCACAAACAGACCTTCCATTCACGAGGCCTTTGGGGCATTATGAAAGGAAACGTGTCAGAAATTGTAAGCAATGCGAGAGTGGTGCAAGATTAATTATTGCTGTTTTTATCTGTGAAGACGTTTTTGAGGATGTTTAATTTTCTGGATGCCTCTTAGCTAGCATAATTACTGTAATGTGCTATGGAATCTTTTTTTTTTTTAAGTATTTAGTATTAGGAAATTTGAAATGAGCCTGCTGTTTCTGAAAGTTTAATGCAACGAGAATACGTTTATTTTTCTATCGCCACACATAAAACAGAAAGGAATACTTAATTCTGACAGGATGCAACTCCTATTTGGAATACACATTATTTAAGCAAGTTAAACATTTAAACAAATTTTCACATTGCCCCCAATGGTTGAACCAATCCTTTGGGACCCCCGTTCTCTATACACTCTCAATACTAGCGAGTGTGCCTTCTGACAGAATTATCACTGGGCTACCCACAATGCAATGCACTATAATGTTCAGGTCCCTTTTGGCCAATCGAATGTTAATGCTCCCTTTTGGCCAATCCTGGGGCAGCAGAGCTGCGATGGCTTGCAACGTATGTGAATTCAGAGAGCTCCATAACATCCGCTCTCTCTCTCCGAACATGACTCAGAAAACCTGACATTTACCCCAGTCGCATCCTTCCATTAAAATAGATTTAACCGCCAACACTAAACGGCCGAGCGGACATAACGGCAAACATTTGAACAGGAGAGAGCAGGAGACTGACTCAAAATGGCCGAGGATGTGAAAATATCTGTGGTCACTCACTGTGGTCTCCGTGTCAAATCCAGCAGTCTGCAGTAGCGGCTCGGTGATGCAACGCTAAAGAGCAGTAGTTCTCTCGTACCATTATCTGTGAATATCATTTTGCACTTTGGCATTTTACTACCTGATCGCGTAGATGTAGGTAGAAGAAACTTCCCTTAGCATCTAATAGAGATTACTTGGCCTTGGCCTGCTCTGTTATTTGCTGAATCTTGCAAGCAACTGACTTCAGGTTTCAGTGTCTTCTCTTTATGGGTGCAATGCGTATTCATATAAACAATATGTAGTATTTGCTTCAACTGCTTCAATGCCGTTGAATTGAGAGAAAGCACTGAATTTAAAACTTTTTTCTGCAATTAGAATTAAGCATTCATTTTGATTTGTTCTGGCGAAATGTGTAATATATGTGTAATAAGCACATAATAAGGATGTAGTAACAATATGTAGTACACTATGGTAATGGGAGATGTGACATTGGCATCTAAAAAGGCACGGGGCTATTAAATGATTAATGATTTATTTGTTTATCCTTTGTCATTGTGACGCTGGATTCTGAATCCTCTGTCTTTTCATGTGGTTAAGATAAATAAACTGGGATTATTTAACAGCTGGACAGCTGCTGCCGGGGCACCATTTTCCCTTAATGATGATGTTTTACGCAATAATCAGTCTTTAATGGCGCCTTATTCTTGGAACGTCAGAGGCACTGTCGTTTTTAAATGTTTCCGGAAGGTTTGACAGCCGTGTGAATCAGGGCCACACAACCACGTGGGGGTGGGGGTTTTATATAAGGTAAATAACTGTATTTTCGTAATAACGGTATTCGTCCCCTATTGCGAAACTCGCGGTATAAATTTTAAATGGCCTGGCAACAGAACATTTCATAATGTAATGTAAGAAGGATTTTACCAAGCGACCACCCACCCCCCCCCCCCCCCCCCACCCCCCTAACGGTATTTTCGTAATAACGGTATTCGTCCCCTATTGCGGAACTCGCGGTATAAATTTTAAATGGACTGGCAACAGAACATTTCATAATGTAATGTAAGAAGGATTTTACCAAGGGACCACCCCCCCCCCCCCCCCCTAACGGTATTTTCGTAATAACGGTATTCGTCCCCTACTGCGGAACTCGCGGTATAAATTTTAAATGGACTGGCAACAGAACATTTCATAAAGTAATGTAAGAAGGATTTTACCAAGCGACCACCCCCCCCCCCAGTGTGAAATGTAACCTTGGAGGACCGTAAAAGCAACTGGATTACTCAAACAGCTCAGGAGTTTTTTTTTTTTTTAAAGCCTCATAAATATGGAGCCATTTTTTTATTTTTATTTCAAGAGCGGGAAGGTTATTTCAGTTTTCATGAGTGGAAATAATGAATACTAACGCAGTGACCGTGGAGTGAGAGTAGCCGAACAAAGAAGTGAGTTTTTTCTATTTTTTATTTTTTTATTTTTTTTTAATACCGAACTGGGCACGCACTACAATGTAAGTTGAAGGTCTATAAAAACGGATTCACTTGCATTGCCTGAAGAAACTGTAGCAACGAAAACATGTTGTATGGGGTCAGCCATTTTGTTCCGTCAAATCTTGTCGGTTTTTCAGCGTTACATAATGAAATGGTTCTACCTTTCCCCTCGCTTGCTGTTGCTTATCAGGAGAGGTGTTGTGCAGGTGTCATTAACACCGGGATTAGTCATGGGGGAGTTTTTTCCCGCTCCGTTGGGAGAACTGTTTGAGTGTTCAATAAAAGGATCAATTGTGGAAAGTTGTTGATCAATATGAACTCGATGTTGAACTGGGACCACGTGTAAAAAAAATAAATTAAAAAAAGCAAGAGATTGGACAGACAAACACGTCGAAAGGAAAATATTTGTGGTTAAATTGCTTTCTGGTGAGCTGACCACCACTTTGTTACCATTGCGGGTCACGCGTTGGTTTAATTTTTGAGCAATAAAAAATCATTATTATGGCAGCAATTAAAACAAAGCGAAGCAAGTTAAACAGGGATAAGTGCACACACGGCAGTTTGAGAGAGGAAAATGTATACTGGAGGAACGTAAATTAGCCAATACGATTTTTTTTCCAGCATTATTTACTCAAGGGTTTGTTGCGATTACAGTAAGTGTTTAAATTCCACTGGCATCCAATATGGATTAATTATATAAACCGTGACAGATGTGAGATCTGAGATTATGAATCTCAGCAGCGGCCCGCCGTGTTAGAATTCATTTCCCACGCGCAGTCAGAATGACTCCATTTGTTCTGCGCACTTCGCCAAGAAGCACTAACGCTGCCTCCTTCAGCGCAAAGAGGGTTGTTAGGGGTATTAGATTAGATTAGGTTTGGGGAAATGACCACGTTACTAAACTGAGAGTCGCTGAGTGAAACAGATGTTTTTCTTTTTGTTTTTTTTTTAATGTTGCCCCGGTGTACATCCGAGACGCGTTTTTTTTGGGGGGGCAACGAAAAGCTTCTGAACCGAGAGGCGACCCATCGGGAGGCGGCGGGGGGGGGGGGGGGGGGGGGGGGGGTCCAGAGTGGCTCGCTGCATCGGGGCAAATCGTTTTTTCTTTTGTTTGTGTCGCACGCGCGCGGTGCGGACCGGGGGACCCTTTACCTTGCAAAAAAATCTGCACTTCCTCCCTCGTGATGATGATGATGATGATGATGATGATGATGATGATGATGAATATGACAAATGTGAAACCACGGGTGCGAGGGTGCTTCTCAGAAGTTTACGAAGTGAAGGTTTGTCGGATTAAAAGTGAAAGTTCGTCGGATTGCAACGGATAAACGGTGCCAGGAGACGTTGGGAGCAGCGCTCCCCTGAGGTGGAAATCAGGCCATTGACGACGTCCACCTCCCTGCCACCCCAACCCGCATCCCCAAGACCATGACCACGAAAGTAAGTTTAAAAAAATATATATCATGCCGTGCAGGCCAACAGAACCTGGCACAACTTCAAAAGCCGCTATAAATATACTTCCTTGTTCGTATCCAAAAGACGATCGCCTGTTCATTTCTCGGAATGGGAGTGGTGGGATGGGAAGTGGGGTGGCATGAGGTCGTGGGATGCGAGTAGGGGGTGGAGGGTGAGGGTTGGGGAGGTTGAGACGTTGGAAGCAGTGCTCCCCTGAGCCGTTTACAACGTCCTGGCCTGACCGACTTCTCCTTTTCCGATGTTGCAGGATGGGAAAAGCATCTAGTTAACTACTGCTTTCTCAAATCAAGATCGCTCCGGTTTTCACTCGTCCACTAAGCCCACCTTGATTATTTTGCCCTTTGCCCTCTCTGCAGCAGAGATTAGGAATGCCATTAAAGGTTTTGGCATTCTTTTTCCAACGAGAAAGAGCGTGGTGCTGCTGCTCTCTCTCATTGGAGAGACCGGCGGCGCCGTGTGTTAACAGCGCAGCCTGTAATTTGGTGCAGTTTTACATAATAATCCACTGTGATTGGCCACTGACTACATATTAAAATGACTTCAACCAAGCCAAGGCCCGTCAAGCCCTTTTTTTGTGGTACTGACACTGTGTGATTACAACCGATGTTCAGACACACACACAACGCTACTCTAGACTGTTTTGATTGCAGCTGCTCAAACGCGGAGCATACTCTGGGGCAATGCGTGGGCTGTGGCTGGGAGCTTTGCCAGGCACTACATAATGACCTCCAGACAATGGGGGGGGGGGTTTTTTGGAGGTTGTTCTGTCAAGTTCAGTTAAGTTTAGTGAACCCACTGAGATTAAAGTCTCTTTTTCAGCGGTTCCCTGTATTTTCATGATAAAATGGAAAACAAGAACAGTTTATTCAGGGCAGTACCGACAACGCCGGGGGCCTTTGACAGCCTCTGGCCGTGCGTGGGGCCACCCTGTCGATGGACTCCTCCCTTCTCCTGCTCGTGATTTATCGGGGGTGCCCAACGCAGCAGTGAGTTAAAGGAACAGATAACCTAACATAGCACAATGACGAGAACCGGCCGTTCAGCCCAACAATTCTCACCGTTTTCCTGACTAAACTAGTGCTCTGATTATCGACAGACTAGATATTATCTAACGCTGTATCAAGCCTGGTCTTGGAAAATCCCCAGATATCTTTATTTCCAGTTGAGTTGAGGAATGCTTATAGTGATGAGGTCTTTGAGAAACTTTTTATCATTCAGTCCAGATCAGATCCACATCTTTCTTCTAACCATGGATTCAGTTGTGTGATTTTCAAATCAGAACAATCCTTAACATTTTATACTGTGGATGTTATTTTTAGTAACTTAAATTAAATTAAAATTAAATTAATGTGAATTTTATTTGTATAGAGATATTTCTTAAGTGTTTAATTAACACTGAGTTAAATGAACACTGTACATTTTACTGTGAGGTATGATTTGAGAGCTGATTCAGAGGTTAATTAGGATTAGGGTTAGGTGGTGGTTTGTGTTTTTGCTTTTTTCTGTGAGTGTTTGGAAGCTGTAACCCTACATGGTCACAGTGACCCATCTGGATGAAACTGTCCTCCTGTACAGAGCGAACAAGCAAAAGCGTGATTTAATCAGATGTGAAAATCATTGTTCGCTTTCCCTATCCAATCTGCATACATCTAGACTCTAGATGTATGCAGATTGGATAGGGAAAGCGAACAATGATTTTCACATCTGATTAAATCACGCTTTTGCTTGTTCGCTCTAGATTCTAGAGGTAATGAAGGCATTTTGGAGTAATGTCTAATTGAACTGTCAGACTAATCCGATAATTCTGTTTAAAATAATAGCGCGGGGGAAACCAGCTCAGCTTTTATTGCTGACGGCATCTCGGAAACGCTGCTTATTTTGTCCCCAACACACACACACACACAAGGACAGAATAATTATGAAACGATAGATAATCAACTTATCCGTTTATTTTACCTTCTTGACGAGAGCGATTTCGATAACCTAAGAGCTGCGGTACTGCAACGATGCTATGACGCCATGAGTTCCATTGTAACAAGACAGGAACAATTTCACTGTAAAGATCCAAATCCCCTTCACCGGGAAAAGAACGCAGGCCTTTATTTATATATGGAAAATCTTAAAATAGAATAACATTATTGTAACAATATTTAGCCGCCTAAGTAAAGCTCTTTACATTACATTACATTACATTTCAGGCATTTGGCAGACGCTCTTATCCAGAGCGACGTACAACAAAGTGTATAACCATAACCAGGAACAATTATGACGAAACCCCTAGAGAGAAGTACCGGTCCAAGTGCAGGGAACAACCGCATAGTTCAACTTGGTTCAACTTAAAAAAAAAACAAAAAACAATAATAATGGTTTAAAGCTGGTTTGGCTCTTTTGTGACCATTCTGGCAGCGCTGTGTAAAACAATCTGCACTGAGCTCCCCCCCCGCCCCCCCCCCCCCCCCCTCAATTAGACTGAGTTTAAGTGCTTAAATTGTTCAGAAGCGTTTCAGCCGAAGCTTTGGCTGCTTCCTTGGCCTGCTTGATTAAGGTTTAGCGAAATGGCGCAGTTGCTCGTTTCTAATGCTCGTTTCCACTGTCTGCGGTTAGCCTCGCGGGCCCGTTAGCCTCGCGGGCCCTGTTAGCCTCGCGGGCCCGTGAGTCGTAAGTCGGTATTAAACAGGAGGCAAACCTTTCCCCCCGAAAGAAAAGGGTTCAATCTCTGCTGCTGTTTAAATTTAAGCTTATCCTTATCCCGAAATGCTCAGAAATTAGGTAGAAGTGATGTTCACTGTGCGAAAGACCAAGCTATAATTATAGTGCTGAAGAAAGGAGACTCATTTGCAGTCTAATGTCATTTCCCTGTACTAATACTTCAATTAATCCCAAGTGCTGCGTCTGCTTTTGCAATCGTGATAATGATGGACCGAGAATATGATACAATTATTGCATGATATAAATATTTGTTACAGCTGGAGCACCGTTCATAATCCTCATTGATTTCCATTGAGATTCAGTGTAGTAGGTGAGAAGGTCACTTTAAAATGTGAGCGTCATCAGTTTAAAGGCCAGTCCCAGTAGAGAGAGTGGAAAAGGTTTTATGTAAATAGGATGAGGAAGCCAAAAGATTTTATTCCATATTTTCTGATATTTAAACCTGGTGCGCTTCTTTGGCTGTCAAATACTGGTGAATTTTATTGCTTCTCTTTCTTCGCGATCCAAGATCTCATGAGCAGGGCCGATTCTAGGCA
Source organism: Anguilla anguilla (assembly GCF_013347855.1). Classification (NCBI taxonomy): domain Eukaryota; kingdom Metazoa; phylum Chordata; class Actinopteri; order Anguilliformes; family Anguillidae; genus Anguilla; species Anguilla anguilla. The sequence goes on along the minus strand of NC_049210.1, from coordinate 3,968,681 downwards.
TAGGCGACAGGGGCGTTTGCCTAGGGTACCACCTATCTGGGGGGTGGGGGGGTGGTAATGTTATGTTATGTTACGTAGTAATGTTACTGTGGGTCCATGTTTGTGCTGAATCACTCAATGCAATGATGCTGCAGCACAGCAGGATACTGTTGGAGAACTCAACGAGTTAGCCTTTCGATTGATATCGCCGCTGTATTTCAGATTACCGCCAAAGAATGACCGTACTTCCTTCTCGTGCATTAATCCGTACTGTAGATGTGCTGTGGCTAACCGCAGCGATTGCCTCTCTGGTGGGTTTTTCGCATGTCTTTCAGAGATGATGAGGTAATTTATTTTCACTTCAAAGCGTCTGAGCCCTCGGTACGCGGTCCTCTCTGATTGCCTCCGTTAATTAAATGCCACAAACCTGCAAACATGAAAGGGCACGGACGTGACAAACCGCTTTTCGCAAACTTTATTTTCCAGTATATTTTTCCAATTAGGTCTTTCAGGCTTGTTAGCTGCTAATCCGGGGCCTGAACACTCCTCGACAGGGGGCGACATAGACATAGGAGGTAAGAGCGGTTGTCTGGCAGTCGGAGGGTTGCCGGTTCGATCCTCCGCCCTGGGGCGTGTCGAAGTGTTCCCTGAGCAAGACACCTTGTCCCATCGTGCTGATTGGTACCTTGCACGGCAGCCTTTCACCGTTTGGTGTGTGTGTGTGTGTGTGTGTGTGATTGGGTGAATGAGAGGCATCAATTGTAAAGCGCTTTGGATAAAAGCGCTATATAAATGCAGTCCGTTTACCATGAAAGGTCCTCGATCATCCTGCCGGACGGAGCAGTGGTGGGACACTGCCAACCCACACACATGACATAGTCAGAAGGGGGGGGGGGGGCTTGTTAGTGCGTATGAGTTCCCCAGTTGCACCATGGGAAGGGAAGGCAACCGGAACTGTAAACAAAACATTGAACACGTAACTTTGAGAATGAAGGAAATGAAAGAATACATGTAATGCACCAGTTCTGTCAAAGGCTACCCTTGTAGCCTCCACCAGATGTGCCTTATGGGGGGTGGGGGGTGGGGGGTGGGGGAGGGGGGGATTCCAAAGGGCCCTGACTGACAGAGGCCCTCAAAAAAGGGCAGGGATGAGGTGCCCGGGGAAGAAGAAGGGGCTCTTTTCATGGGTCCCAAAACCCCTGGAGGCATCCCCTGCCCCCTACCCCCAGTCTGAAAGCCCTTGGCTACACACCAATCAAAACAATAACCTGAAGATGCACTCGCCCTGAAATCGTCTGACAAGAAGTGTCTGGGCGGACTTTTATGCAAACACAATTAACGTGCATTCAACACGTCTGCTTTTATTTTCATATGATATTTATTATTCACACGACACAATATTTTGTCGCCTGTGCACCCCGCAGAGAAAAATATAACGGGTTAAGTTCACGCAGTTCAACATCGGAAATTATTTCTGTCCTAAAAGCCATTCATGAAGCCTTGCTTTTGCTAAATAGCGGCACAAATTGATAGCTTCGTCGCTGTCTGTAGAGCCCCCATTTTCTGCAATTATTGACAATTTTCCGTTTTCTCTGTATAACGGAAGCAGGTTTGTCTCACTAAAAGCAATGCCCCCCCACCCCACCCCTTCCCCCAACCCACCCCCCACCCCCCACCCCTGCCAACCTGCCAACCACAACATTATAAATGCAAATGGAGTACATCTGCAGTGAACATTGCCCTCAATTAAAATGACAAATTTCTTATCCTTCTCTCACGGTTTTTTATTTTTTATTTTTTTTTTTATGTGAAAGTGCTTACGCCAGGAAATTACATTGCAGTGATGTGGAGGTCAGCACCAAGCGCCAGTCACATGACCATTTCACTGATGAATATTATATACGTAATGCTGCACCTGAACAGGAATTATTCACTTCTCAGTGAAGTGAATTTGTCAAGTGGAGGATTATTTATTTTCATTTTGTTTGTATTGTTTTATTTTGTTTTTCTTTAACAGAATGTAGGTAACATCCTGTATGGAAATCCAAAATCTCTGAGTCAGGAAAGAGCACCACATAAATAATCGAGCAGCAGCCATATAACACAATGAGAGAATCGCCCAGTTGGTGGAATGCCAGGGGTGTGAATGCACACACACGCACACACACACAGACACGCACGCATGCATGCACACACACATGCACACACACGTAGAAATGCAAATGCATGCACACACACACACATACGCACACACACACACACACATACACACGCACACGCACACACACACAGACGCACACATACACGTAGAAACGCAAACACACAGACATACACACGCACACTCCCATACAGATGCAAACGCATGCACACACACCCACACACACACACACACACATGCATGCACTCACACAAAGACACGCAAACATGCATGTACACACACATGCACACACACGCAAACACACACCGCACACATGCACACACACATAGAAACGCAAATGCATGCACACACACACACACACACACATACGCACACACATACACACACACACCACGAATATGGAAACCCTGTTATGTAGGTCTGGACTGTAATACTAGGAACACACGGGCCTCTCGTCAGTTCAAGGTCTTTATTTTAAGGCCCACCTTGCTAAGTGCTTTAATGGCGGCAGACTGTGATCTGATACTGTGAAGATGATGGCGAAGCGATATTTTCCCCCACGGTTTGCTCGTCTGCGCTGTACGTGGGTAGATTTTGATAAATGTGCCCGTCAAACTTGCACCCTATTGGTTTACAGATGGATGAGCACCAGATAAATGTGTTTACCATTATCACTGTTGCTATTTCTTCCCAATGGCAGCACAAGAAGCACAACCGGAAACAAATATTTTGTACAATTGGTCCGGAGAATGAAAGAGAGCTTTGTGAAATAAGCAAATGCTTAACGCCACTAGTGGGTTCATGAAGCACATATCACACCATGCATGTCTCTCATTTGCATGAACCAATTAAAAAACTTTGGTTTGCATATTAAAACAATACGATTGGTTGATATCACAATACGATTGAGTCGCTGGCGACACATGAAAACTTCACAGCTCTCCCACAACGTCTTATCGCTTTGACATCATAAAATCAGTTTATCATTTATTTGTCCGCTGTTCGTGCGACGCAGGCCTGTTCGAATTCTCGAAGTAATCTGGGCTGGCCTTCAGACGGTTAGCGTACTCAGATCCATCTAAGATCCATTTTTATTGTCTTTTTGCTTTTAATAAACGTGTTGAAATTGCCTTCGCCCCCCCCCCCCCCCCCCCCGTGTCACGTTGGACCCCTGCTCAGACACAGCTTTGCTTTTCATAAGGTCATTCGTCTGAGGCTGAGACGTGCTGTGTGCCCCCCCCCCCCCCCCCCGGTTTCAGGTGGCCCCTAACGCCTCAAAGCTCGTCCCTCAGGCCCCCCCTGATCCCACCTGTCTCCTTTCCCTTTGAACGGGTCTCGCTGGGTTTTAAGCCCCAGAATTAAGCAGCCCGTTGTTTTCCCGCGGGCGTCCACGGTGAATATAATCACTGGGAAAAGGATCAGAGCTCTTTTCTCTCTCTCTCTCTCTCTCTCTCTCTCTCTCTCCCCCGAGTAGATGAATGTTTTCACAGCTCCTCTCCCCTCCCTGTGTCCCGTCTCCCTGTCCATCATCCCCCCCCCCACCCCCCCCACCCCCCGCGCTCGCGGCGCTTCTGTACCGCAGCCCGCGTTATTGGATCTTCCGTCCACCCCCCCCCCCCCCCCCCCCCCATGGCCTAACGGCCCAATGAAAGCCACTTCGGGGGGGGGGGGGCCGTGTAATTAGGTTCACAGCCCCGTGAAGACGCATCAAGCGTGCCTCCGCCAAATCGATCGGCCGCCCATCCCTATAACAAACCATGCAGCGCATCAGATATGGAACACCACACATAATGGACCTGTAAGTAGCGGTCCCCAGGGTGGCCTGCTGTCCGTGTGGTTTTTATTGACGAGACGGACCGCGGAAGTTCCGTTCCGAGATCTACGTGATTCAGCGATGTTTTTTTTTTGTTGTCGTTTTTTTTGTTTTTTTTTTTCCAGTTTCCTGTATGCGGAGCTTGGTGTCAGTCCATGCACTTCGAGTTCCGTGCTCTAATTGTTTAAAAACAAATTGCAAAATGCAAATTCCAGTTTTCATAATGCCAGTTTCTGTGCCACCAAGTGGCCGCTCAGTGCCAAATTTAGTCAGTGGCCACTAGACCCTACTGGACCTTTAACCATGAAAAGTGTATTTCACTGAAAAAACATTCTGAATACTTAAGGCTTGTTTGCGTATAAATTTTATCACTTTTCCATGTGTTTATGCCCAAGCTGAGCTGTTTAAAAATATACCCTAATCATATTCGTAACCGCGGTCCAATAATACGAATTCATTTTCCGTATAAATGTCTTTTTGTTCTTAAACTCCCGGATACGCGCCAACCCGTTCCTGGAAAAGAGTATTTTCCCCCGTGAGTGAGCGTTAGCAGGAGTGGTCCTGTCTGGCTCGTTCATTAGAGAAGGCGTCTGGAGGCCATGCTTCGTGAAAGGAAGCCATTTACATGGACCACGGGCACTCACTGAGGTTTTCCATTGCTCCGAAAAGAAGAATGCTCCTTTCATGTTTCCTACTCTACCTTTGTAAACACTGTTTGTTTGCAGCGAACAATTTGTGGTATAAAAATATGGCAGTATATATACCTTATGGAAGTGTATATTATATATATATATATATATGTGTGTGAGTACATTAGAGGCCAAACGTATTAGGTCGCATATTAGGTGGGTTTTTTTAAACGTTAGGTAAGGAAGAATTCAGTCAATATATGCATTTATTGAATAACAAACCAAAGTATAAACTTTCTTTTTCAATTTATATCAAGAATAACACAAAAAATATGAGTATTTTACTTAAAAAAATCTTTTCTCTAACCTCAAAATAGCCTCCAAGATGTGTGGAGCCAAGAAAACATTTTGTGGTTAAGAAGGTTATTGCCTGCAAGAAATTGCAAAGAAGCTTAAGATTTTCAGATGTAGGGTTCAGTGCGCACTCAGAAGGGTCCAGCTGGTGGGCAGCAATGTTAACAAGAGAAGACCAGAAAGATCAAGAGGCAGTAGGCAAGTATCCTGTGGGGTGTCTATAAAAAGAAACCCATTGCAAAATTTGCACCACAATTACAGGAATAACTCTAGACAGAAACTAGTTCCCCTGACTACAGTTAAGCGGCAACTATGATCTGCTTATCTAAAAGGACGTGCATCGCCTTTCTCTTATATTAACCGAATTCTTCACTACCTAAGGTTTTTGAATTAAAAAAAAAAAACTACAGATGGCCTAATACTATTGGCCTGTACTGTGCATACATTAAAATGAATAGATTTTTCTGTTTGATTGTTATCGTTATAAGCCCTTTCTTCAATGCATTAAAAAAAAAACTTGCGTAATATACGTCTGCTTTCACTTGCATTCATAAACCAGCCAATTCGGGGGGAGCTGCTGGACGACTCATCCTGTTCCACCACGCAGATGGCGTGGAATCCTGGAAAGGCCTCGTTAGAAAACTATATTAAAAAAAGCCGCTGAACAGACTGGGAGGGAAGGAGGGAAACGAGATGGAGCAATACGCCAAAAAAAAACAAAAAACAGGTCACTTCCTCCAGCGCACTTTCGTTCTCGCTGGCTGTGCCTGACCTCGGCTCACCGATGAGTCCTTCGGCTCGTCTGACGGCGTCCTCTTCCGCACGCGCGCGTTGAGAAAACTCGATCGCCGGGCAGAAATTTTACTCGCGCGCTGTTATTCAGTTACCGCCAAGTTACCTGAAGCCGCTAGCTGGGGCCCTTCGGGGTCCTGTGACTGTGAACGCCGCCGCCTGCCTTCCTTCCACGTCTCTGACACTGCATGACAGCGACAGTTACTCACAGTTATTTGCCCGTTCATTCAGTGCTTCTGCGTGGCCACATTTACGCTGGTCTTTTTTTTCCCCATCGCTGCTTTATGACAGTTCTGGCGTGTAACACATTCTGTGATTGTGGTCTAGGCTAGAAATAAATAAAAATAAATAAGACAAAGAAATGGCTACGGATCAAATCAAATCTGAATCGCATTCTATAGTCAGACTGAGTTGGAATCCACATTTCGAATCGAACGGAAATGTTTGCGGTGTCCTGCATCCTCTCCAAACATTGGACTGCCAAATAACACCCCATAATAAGCAACACGCACACAAGCTGCTAGACAGCCGTTCGTAGAGGACGTCGTCGGGTTCGGCGACGGAACGCTGAGCTCACCAAGCAGGAGGAAAGCCACTGGCAGTGCTGAACACATGGAACGGGACATCACAGCACATTATTAAACATACGCTGACAGACGACCGCAAATATCGGATATGCTGAAATCCAATTTGCCAACTGTATCGGATATGTGTGTAAACTGGGCTTACGCCTTGGGTTCCTTCTGGGGAGGGATTTAATTCCTTTAATGCTACTCAGCGAAGAGTGCTTAAATAATTCCACGCAGAGCCGTAACTGTAATATCCTCTCGAATATTTGACAGACTCACTGTAAAAAACTTTTGGCTGATCTCAAAATTCAGTGTTTAAAATGCATTGTTAATCGGACAGGCCGTGAGTGTGTGTCGGTGCGCATTCTTGTCACTGTGAGATACTCCAGGGCTGCTTTTTTCACTTGGTTTATTTTTTTTTAAATTTTATTTTATTTTTTTCTTACATTTGGATTTGCATTTTGCATTTGCATTTGCATTTGACATTTTTGAAGTCGCTGCTTTTGATGACGTGCGGCCTGACCCCCTGGTGCAGGCTGCCTGCAGCATCCGCTGCCTCAGAGGACCGTACTGCAGGAACGGGGGCTCGGTGCAGTGCATGATGGGAATGAGCAGAGACACCTGGGGGGGCAGCCGGGGCGGCAAAACAAGTGTGGCTTGTTTAAAAAGCGGAGGCAGGCTCAAATGAGAGGGTCGATACCGTACTGTAAAACCGTGACAATAAATAAATAAATAAATAAATAAATAAATACACAGGAGATGTTTTCAAGCGGGGGGTGTGGGGGGGGGGGGGTGAACAAGGAGCACCAAAGAGGAACATCGCTAAACTCTGTTAGCTGCTGTGGATCGATGTCCAATTCAGTTCTCACCATGAGACATCATGGCCTCCACTTTTTTATCGCATGTGCAGGAAACATAACTGAACTGGAAAAAAAAAAAGAAAAAAACTGCTTAAATCGTTCTGTTGCAAGCGGTTTGTCGCCTCTTCTTTAACGCTCTTTCAGTAAGGTTTTGCCATGCTTTCTAAAAATTAATTTTTATTTTTCTAGAAGAAAATGGCAGTCCCTAGGACTGCTGGGAAATAAAGTAATAGCGCTTAAAAATGAATTTAAAAAAAACAAACTGTCCGTTCTGTCCTGTTTATTTTTTTAAAGCTCCCCTGGCGTGGCGATGCCCTCGCACCCCGCGGTGGGTCTGCGCCCGTGTCACAGGAGAACCCCGGGGCGGGCACGATGCCTGGCAGCCGCAATCACAGATGGGCCAACGCGGCTCTGTGTTTGATCTTAACAATCAGCCGGCTTAATCCCGGCTCGGCCACACGCACTCACGAAGGGTCAGCGCCCCACTCACCGCCGTCGTTTAAATCTTTCGCCCCCGCGCCAGCACAGCTAGGGTCATTTTGCGGGTAGAGCCACAACTAAAGTGTAAACAGGATGCAGAGAATGTAAACTCTCCGCTCTCCAGTGAGCTGTTCTCTGCAACATCAGAGCATGTGTGTGTGTGTGTGTGTGTGTGTGTGTGTTTGTAATGACCCCTACAGATGCCACACCCCTAGTAATGGCACAACTACAGTTCTGTAAACAGGGTGCAGAGAATGTAAACTCTCCGCTCTCCAGTGAGCTGTTCTCTGCAACATCACAGCATGTGTGTGTGTGTGTGTGTGCGCGCACGTGTTTGCATGTGTGAGTGTGTGTGAATCTGTATGTGTGTGTCTGTGTGAATCTGTGTGTGCGTGTGCGCATGCGTGTGTATGTGCGTACATGCGTGCGTGCGTGTTATACTTGTGTGTGTTCGTGTGTGTGTGTGTATGTGCGTGTGTGTGTGTTATACTTGTGTGTGTTCGTGTGTGCATGTGTGTGTATGTGTGTGTGTGTGTGTGTGTGCGTGTGTGTGTGTTATACTTGTGTGTGTGTGTGTGTGTGTGCGTGCGTGTGTGTGTGTTATACTTGTGTGTGTGTGTGTGTGTGTGTGTGCGTGCGTGTGTGTGTGTTATACTTGTGTGTGTGTGTGTGTGTGTATGTGCGTGTGTGTGTGTTATACTTGTGTATGTGTTCGTGTGTGTGTATGTATGTGCGTGTGTGTGTGTGTGCGTGTGTTATACTTGTGTGTGTGTATGTGTGTGTGTGTGTGCGTGCGTGTGTGTGTGTTATACTTGTGTGTTCGTGTGTGTGTGTGTGTATGTGCGTGTGTGTGTGTGTTATACTTGTGTGTGTGTTTGTGTGTGCATGTGTGTGTAATGACCCTTACAGATACAGAAAAAAACTATTTTTTCATTCCCTTCACACCTGATGCTCAACATGAGAGATTGCCTCTGTATTGTGTCCCCACGGTCAGGACCCTTTTGCTGGTTTGACAGAACCCCTGATGCATTGAGGTCAGCACTTCCTGGAGGTGGTATTATGAAGGATTAGGAGGAATAACAACCGAAAACTGGCAGCTCTCTCCAAAGCCCCTATGGGGTGATCGCATTTATTTCGCTGAGCCATTGGACCCCGCAATGGTTTGATACATGGCAGCAGTGGAGCCAGTCTCCCTCGTGTTCTCTTGGCCAGAGCCCGTTTGTTTTCTATGCCTGTGGATTATCTCTCGAAGGCCAGAACACTGCTGTCTGTTCCCTCTCCCAGCATGTCCCCATGCTCCACTCATTCAGCTGTGCCAGCCTGACCTGGCTTAACACTGTGCCACCAACTGTGATGCCACAGTGCCAGGGTGTGGACACCAGCTCACTGTGATGTCACAGTACCAGGGTGTGGTCTCAGCTCATTGTGATGTCACAATGCCGGTGGGTGGTCTCAGCTCACTGTGATGTCACAGTACCAGGGTGTGGTCTCAGCTCATTGTGATGTCACAGTGCCAGGGGGTGGTCTCAGCTCACTGTGATGTCACAGTGCCAGGGGGTGGACACCAGCTCACTGTGATGTCACAGTGCCAGGGGGTGGACACCAGCTCACTGTGATGTCACAGTGCCAGGGTGTGGACACCAGCTCACTGTGATGTCACAGTACCAGAGTGTGGCCATAGCTCATTGTGATGTCACAATGCCAGGGGGTGGTCTCAGCTCACTGCGATGCCATAGTGCCAGGGTGTGGTCTAGACTAACTCCTTGAGCGCCAAGTGGAGGCACAAGAGTGTCTTTCTGTGCTGCCAACATTCAGGCAAGGTGTCCGTTGAGGGGTAACTAATCTGTTTTGTCAGACTTTACAATAAATCTTGATTCTCTGTGAAATATATATTCATATATTTTGTTGATGCATTGAAAAGTGAAACCGTCTTCTGGTCACATACAAAGGTAATACAGTTTCGGTAATAGAGTACCTGCCCTTGAACAAACATGATTCAGAGTCGAATCATATTTGCCAAATATATGCAGAAAATCTGACAAAACACTAGAATCATTAATTTGTCACTGCTATGGCCCAATGGTTTCAAAGCATATACAGCGTACATAACACAGTAATAAAACTGACAGAACCATTTTTTTTTCAGTTTATGACAAAATGTATAATGCTGGCTTCACATGCACAGTAATAAATGTTATTTATCACGTATGTTTTATGTCATATGTTAGGACAAATTGTAATTTAATAATAATAGAATAATTTATCATCTTATTAGAACAGCGTAGCATTGGTTGCTATGCTATATCACGGCATGAGTCATGATAGTGTTATATAACCTACTGCAGGCTTTTGTGAATGTCACTAAAGGGGGAAAAAATATCCATCGCATATATTTCACTTCAGTATTCTTCCAATATGAAGCCTTCGCGTTCTTGACAGAGAGTTCGTTTAAACTCCATCTGTTCCTTCCGTTTTTTCTGTTCCTTTTTTGTTCGTTTTTGTGTTCCTTCCATTTTTTGACAAAGTCAAAAGAAATGGCTGGAAAACTAGGAAGCAAAATAATAATAATAATAATAATAATAGTAATATACGCAGAGAGATATTTATAGGACGTTTGATGTTTGGGAACATAAAAAAACGGAATAAAGCACAAAGAAAGAGACACAAGTCTGCACTCCACTCACTCTCTCAGGAATGGGAATATTTCTCATTTTTGAGAAGAAGCACACGAGGCAGGCTTGATGTGAACTAATATGATATCATCAGAAGATCTTGCAGTTTTGAAACCTGCAGCTGCTGCATACACTAGCCTACAGTAGGCACTTTTATTTTTTACAGGGGCGAGCGCAATCGGGGTCTCAGAGCCCAGGATTATTTATTTATTTATTTATTTATCCCACATAAACGTAGAAGCTTTCCCCTGAAAGAAAATGCGCGCGAGATCATCGGTGGTTTCTCACACCATAACTGTTGCGCAGGTGACGGACTGTTAGACTGGACCGGATGGTGCGATTCCCCGTTTTCACCATTCACAGTTTTTCACCTGGAAAACACGTCCTCATTCCGGAATGTGAGCAGATGATGTAAGAGACTGATGAATAAAAAATAAAAAAATTTTTTTTTTTTTTTTTTTTAATAAACAGTTTCAAGCAGGTTAACGACCTCAGGAAAGAACCAGTAAATTCGACGAGACACAAGCGGCTTATCTGCCAAGTAGGTGCAAATTGCGGAGGCACGGCGGGATGCTAATCAGTTTCCGCTTGACAGGGGCAAACGAATTCAGCATCATGGTCAACCAAGCATGCAGCCTCCCTATCTTTAATCTACCCAACGCATGAATAAAACTCCAAAAGAATTCCGACCGTTATTTATTTATTTATTTATTTATAATGTAGTCCGTCCACGATGACAGCTTTCAAACGAGGCGCCATGCGGCGTTCGTGATTTGCAAATTGCTTTCTGTTAAAAACGCACGCGCTGCCTGTCTACCGCAGCCATCCGGGGACAAGAGATAATTTCGCAATCCGTGCTGCGATTAAAAGCATCTGTTCCCCCCCCCCGAATCCCTCCAACAGCAACACTCTGGTGTCTGAAATTAATAAGGACGGATATGTGCTTTGTGTGATCATTACCAGAGCAGATGAAGACAGAAGATTTCCTGTCTGCTATCTGTCTGTGTTCCTCTGGCTGCTCGGAGCTGCGTGAAGCACGACAGGGCAGGGACTCCTAGATTGAGGAATCAAAACAATAATAAAATATGAGGTGACCTTTTCATCAGACTGAGTGGCAATAATCCTACACTGTTACCAGAAGGTTTATGTGATGATCACAGCGCTTCTGCTATCCCATAATAATCATCGAGGGAGTGCCAGTAGTCAATTACAGCTGCGTCCTAGCAACAAAGTGGCCTGTGGCCTCCAATCAGAAGTCTCTCTATTAATGGAAAGTTACTCGTCCTAAGTTTAGGGTGCAAAAGTTGACATTACAGTTCCCTACAAGATTAACCTCATGTGATCTTGCCAGAGGGTTTTCCATACAAAAATATGATATGCTGCGTTTTATTGCAGATATTGTTTTTTTTTTCTTTATAGTATATTTAATTTCCGTGCATTCTCTGTGTATTTTGTTTCTGTAAGTGATCAGGTCCCGTTCTACCACACAAATAAAACCATAGTTGAAAAGCCAGTTTCCTTTTTTATTTTTTTAGGGGGATGCTTGTATAGAAGAGGGTCGGAAGAATTAAAGCAATTGAGCGATGCATTCGAGCGAATGCAAGATGGAGAAATTAAAAGGTAAAGGGATGAAATATAGAGTCGTGTGTATTGTACTGAAGAGAAACAAGTATTTGAGCTTTTCGCATGTCTCTTTTGTCATGTAAAGACGTGAAGTGTGACCTCCCCTTGAACCAAACAAGTCTGATCTTGTTGGAACAGAGACTTTTGTCACTGAATCTTTAAAGAGTTGCAGAGGGAGGTAACGTCACACATGCAGGAACCACAGTCTGAGGTGTGGAGAAATATTTCTGCTTTTTGCTTCCTGCTTCGTGCGTTTTCACGTGCTCTGGATCCCAGCATCAGGTTACACGGAAATGTACCTGCTTTGACCCCCTCCCCTGCCCCCACCACGACCTCGCACACACACACGCACACACACAACACACGTGGACATACACACACAAACACATACACATATTACATTACATTACATTACAGGCATTTAGCAGACGCTCTTATCCAGAGCGACTTACACAACTTTTACATGGCATTTTTACATTGTATCCATTTATACAGCTGGATATACACTGAAGCAATTTCGGTTAAGTACCTTGCTCAAGGGTACAACGGCAGTGTCCTTACCTGGGAATCGAACCTGCAACCTTTCGGTTACAAGCCCAGTTCCTTACCCACTGTGCTACACTCCGTCCGTACAGACAGAAGCACAGAAGCACAAATACAACCACAGCACACATGCACAGGCAAATAATTACGGGCCTGTGCAGGTGTGAATGTAGAAATGCCTGGGGTGGGGTCCCGGCTAGACCCCCCCACCCCCATCCCCCTCCCCCCCCCCCCCCCCCCCCCCCCCCCCCAAGCTCTTGCTGCGCTGGTAGAGCAGAAAAGCTCTGCGGCCAGATGGGCAGCATACACAGTGCGCACCATATGGCCCACGCCTATTAATCAGATGTCAACAGTGTCGGACAACCTCGCTCGGCAACGGTTGCCACCCCCGCCCCCGCCGCCGCCGCCTGTTCGTCCAGATTATCTGAAATGGCTAACCTCCCGTGTCGAGGAAAATCACAGACATCACAGCTGTTACATTTGCAGCCACGGGATCCGATCTAATTTGAACCCGGGGGTCTAAATCCACAGCCCACCGGCACCGATCTGTTGCCAAAATTAAAATTCCACCACTGAGCAGGTTTCATTTTCAGTTATCGTAACTGCTGGTGAAGAACAGCAAGTCATGTGTCGCAGTCCAAGCCAAAAATATCACCCATTAATTGGAATTTCATTTTAAATTGTTAGAACATCGGTGTACTGTACCTTTAAAGCTTAAAAGTGGAACCCAGGAAAAGAGACATACAAGTTTTGTTAAAGAGGGCTTATGAATTTCAAGCCAAAAAAAAAAGGAACTTACAGAGAGCAAAAATAGGACAGGCTTCACTTCTTTCCACAGTGAATTTATTTATTTATGTATTTATTTGTTTGTTTTTACATTTATTTAGCAGTTGAAAAAGTGTTCGCAAAATCCAATGTGGAATGCGCAAAAAAAAAAGTTTAGAATGAAGCTGCACGGTTTCAAAAGTGCGAAGAAAGACAAGAGAACACGTTAATTCGACGTGACATAGAAGGGGCAAAGACACGCGACAACAGGCATCTGGAGTCTCAGAAATACAACTGACTGTCTGAGAAATCTGTGGAATTTCTCCTGGAAAGGAAACAGAGCAGATACAATCTGAAAGGGCTGTGATCTTGGCAAGGCACCCTTACGGAGGCACAGAGGCCAAACTCAGCAACTGGAAAACATTTTTAAAAAAAGACTTTTTCGGTTGCTGACGCACAGAGCCAGAGGCTCACGCTAAGAGGGCAGAAATGGACGAGTGGAAAGAGAGGGAATATTGATAAAGGCATTGGGGTCTTATGGGCTGGGGATGATCGTTTTTCCTCATCACTGGATCCTTAGAGGACACGCCCGGATGCAGCCGTAAACAGGCAACTGACGGCATTCCCACTGATGTGGCTTTTTAAAAAAACGATCTTGTGTCGTGGTGTGGACAGAACTGGCACTCACAGCACAGTCTGACATGCTACATATATGGGAGCAGCCCTCAACCTGGGTATAACTGAATGAATGAATGAATGAATGAATGAATGGATGAATGAATGAAACATTGCATTTATACAGCTCTTTTCCGGATGCTCCAATTGCTTTACAGTAATGAGGGGGGGGGGGGGGGCACTCACCTCACCCACAGCCAATGTGTAGTACCCACCTGGGTGATGCACGGCAGTCCATTTTTGAACTGGAACGCTCATCACATATTAGCTGAAGGAGACAAACAATTTTTAACCGATTAAATCGGTGGACGATTAGGTGGCAGGTTGAAAGAGTCAGGTTGGGTCTTTCGACGAGTGTCACGGGGTCTTTAACTACCGCAGTGAGTCAGGACCTCAGTTTAACATCGCATCTGAAAGATGGCGTCTCCTACAGCACAGTGTCCCCATCGCTGCACTGGGGCATTGGGGTTTATTTGACCAGAGGGGAGAGTGCCCCCTGCTGGCCCACCAACACCACTTCCTACAGCAACCTAGCTTTCCCAGGAGGTCTCCCATCCAAGTACTAACCAAGCCCACACTTGGCCATTAGCAGGGGCGAGGTGAACTACAGGTGCGATAAACACAGTACGACCGCGAGATTAAAACAACGTCTGCAGGCAGCAGGTGATACAAGTTATATTTCAGAGAGTGGAAGGCTGACCTTGTGGTGTCGGGCTAAAGCCATCCTGGAATAGCACCGGGTCAGGTCCAAGCCCAAGGAGAGGGAGAGAGAGAGAGAGAGAGAGTATGTGAAAAAAAAAAATCGCATCACCGCCTTATCAGTGGGGCCAGAGCCAGCTCCTGCAAAGCATTCATCCGTGAACCGGGAGCTGCATGAATCACCGATGTGCATATGCCCCCATCGGGGAATTTCTGCTGCCTCAGAGCAGTCACGCCGCAGTGTCTGCGATTCTGTGAAATACATAAGCTCTGCTCTGCCGAGACAGAGCGGCGTCAATATTGTCGGGTTTTTTTTTTTTTTTTTTTTGGACGTTCAGCAATAAATATACAGCCAAGCATACAGAAGCGTACGTGAGTCTTCCTGACACCACAGATGATTGACAGGCACCAGCCAGAGTTTCTTCAAATAGTCTGTACATCACGTTACTTTTTCATTTACAACTTTCAGCCGGTTTGGCAGTCGCCAGTCGGTAATGAGAAAGGTGTCTGAAGTTGAATGATTAAAACCTCAATTTTTATGAGATAAGGTATAAAAGAAAGCCTAAAAGCAAATTCTCATTATCTTATTAATGTGTTTCTGAAATATACCGTTTTGCCTTGGGTGGTAAGATAACTGAAATAACAGAAACAGAACAAATGCCTTTCAAATGAAAGGGCGGGTGTCCAAGTGAACAACTTCTGGCAGGACGATACTTGGTATTTCCTTGAAAATGCACTGCAATACAATTCGAACCCAATATTAATAATTTTAAAACAATCTTCGAACCCATCTCTCTTTAATGGTCATGTAGTAACACGGTCAGTTCTGACCATGGCAATCCATGGGCCAAACACCCCGGAAACCTGTGAAAAAAATAATAAAAACAACAAGGTTAAGAATCCAATCGACAGCCAACTTTTCAGTCAGTGTTCCAGAGGCAGTTTGAGGTATTACCCCATGGTGTCCACCAGGGGGCTGAACACAAACGCTAGAGGAACTGGAATAAAAACAATTCGACATTTCGAAGTTTCATGAAGTGTTTACAGGCGCTTGTTTTATCGAGAATCGCAAGCCACTAAAATATTGTTGATCGTTGATCAATGTGCCTTCTACGGGTTTTTGTTTTTGTAAAAAATAAAATAAAAAATAAAATAAAGTGAGAAAGCAGTTACGGATTTGCTCTCAGGGTAAACTCTGACTCCAGTTGGACAGGACCTGAGAGCTGGCTGTGGTCCTCCCATACGGCTTTAATACACTGCAGAAATATACCCTTCCAGCTTTAATCCACTCAGACCAGCTGCCCGCCATGCAAAATATATCCCCGGAGGCTGAGAAGAAGAAGAAGAAGAAGAAGAAGAAGAAAAGAGGATGGGCGAGAGAGAAAAATGAATTGATAACACCCAATTCTGTTTTTAAATGAAAGACAGCGACTCTTGCGGGAAAACGAAAAGAGGCTCGGGCCCGGGGACCCGCTGTTCCCCTTCAGGCCCGCTTGTCTTTTATCGCTCTCTACATTCTGGTGGCATTTTGAGGAAGCGCCACATCGAGGGAGAGAGAGAGAAAGCCTCCCCCCCCCCCCCCCACCCCCCCCCCCCCCTTCTGAGACTCCCGGTGGAAGGGTTGACCTTTTTTTGGGGGGAATTAAACACCCACAAAGCGGGGGCGACAGGCTGCCACTCTCCCTGACGGGGGCCCCTGGGGGCCCCCAGGGCCTCTCCTCCACCTCCGTACCGGGGCCTGGCAGGAGAGGGGCTCCACAGATTGATCCGTCGCCTTCGGGTATCGCGAGCTTCAGCAGTTACCAGCCGCATAATAATTACGACTAATTTTTCTTTTCTTTTTTTGTTTCTTTTTTTTAAATGCTTTTTTTTTTAATTTTTTGTTTCACACAATGGTTCCTCCTCTTTATATCAACAGCGTATGCTTAGAGGGACTTTTTCCTGAATCTTTCATGTGATCTTCGCTCTGAACTACCCCACTCATCCTCACCATCCGAGGATAGGCAGCCAAGCCGGCACGGGCTTACAGATCCATGGCAGCAGATCCGATAGACCTCAGGAAGAAAGACGTCATCTGCTTCCCCGCCCTTCCGGTCTTTCACCACCACCCCCGTCCCGTCCCCCCCCCGTCCCCAACCACTGCCCCCCTCCCCATTCACCTCCCCGGCATTATGAGTTGTTAAATGCCAAAACAAGAGGAGACGTGCTCCTGGCTCCAGAGGAGGCACAGGGGGCTTCTGTGCTGAGCAGATGTTGCCTGAAGCAGATCCAGCTGAAGGAGTCTGAAGAGGATGCTGGATCTCAGGAGCTGGGGGGGGTTTTGCAGGGGGCAGCAGTATGATCTCAATCAATAGGCTCGCAGAGCTTTAGAACAGTTTGGCCATTCAGCGCTCTGTTTTCGTC
This sequence comes from Anguilla anguilla, assembly GCF_013347855.1. Lineage (NCBI taxonomy): Eukaryota > Metazoa > Chordata > Actinopteri > Anguilliformes > Anguillidae > Anguilla > Anguilla anguilla. The sequence goes on along the minus strand of NC_049210.1, from coordinate 3,951,667 downwards.
GAAGACATTTTAAAATATACTAAAAAATAAAGGACACAGGGGGAAGTCCAGTGACCCTTTCGAAGGGCATCAGTTTTTCTTAGTGGAGTGGAGTGGAGCTGTGTGCAGTTTTTTTAACATGTCACATTCTGAGCTCTTTGCGAACTCACACCGATGAGCCAGTGTGAGTGTAGAACTGCAGAAATACCATAGTAACTTATTTTGAAACTTCACCACCTACCCTGTGAACTGACTTCTGAGCATTAGTAATAATATTAGTAACATTCTGCATTTTGAAAACCTAATTTACTGACTTGTATATGCCACATATATATATGGATTTAGGGACAGAGAGAAAATCCGATACAATCTCCACTCCCGTTCCATTTTCATATTTTGAGCTCCAAAAATTCAGGCACATCATTTATTTTTTATTTACCGTGCTTCCTGGTCTTTTTTTAACTCTCTCCAACGGTCCGAAAGTAGGGAATTACGTCAAAACTTAGTGTGTTAGTGTGAAAAGCACCGTGCGCATGACCCATGACCAGAGCTAACGAAAAAATAATTTCACGTGCATATGCACAGGCTCCTTACCGTAAAGGATAATTCATTAATTTCTGGAAAATTCCACCTGAGTGGACGGTTCACATTCATTCATAATTCTAATATCTAATTCCCCTCAGCTTACAGAGCCCAGGGTCCTTCGCCTCAGTCGTGAGGACATTTGGGTACACGCTGCATTGCCTGACTGGAAAAACAAGCCTCCGTCGCAGAGGACCCGGTCTCTACGAACGCTGCCAGACAGAATGGCGGCGGTGTCGTTTTTATTCTTTCGACTTCCGCGCGGCTAGAGGCGAAGTGTTCAGATGATCTCACGGGAAATGTGTTGAGTCATTTTACGACTTCCCAAAAAAAAAATAAAGAGGAATTAATAAGATACCTCATTATTATTTTTTTTCTTTTTTTTTTTTTTTAAGTGTGATTTTAGAGAACTGAAAGGAGGCTGAGCCTGATAAATCCGGCTACATTCCGTGCCGGCAAGCGCTGAAAGAGGAAGAGCGGGGGGGGGGGCGGCTAAATTAAGGTCCTCAGAGATGCTGAAAAGGGTTTGAGAGGCCAGTGGTTATTCCTGGAACGGGTTAACGTAGAAACCAGCAGGAAGGCGAAGACGAATAACATTATTACTCACCGACAAACTGCTGTGGGGGGGGTGGGAACAGGAACTTTAGAAAGTTATTTATTACACGGCGTTCACGCTCGCCCAGGCGAAAATCGATGGCGGACGCACGCACTTGCAGCGTCGCGCGGGGGGCCATCGAGCTTAATGGAGGGCAAATTTCCTCAGCTGGAAATATGTGCGTTTGGACAGCTGCCCACCTCACCAGGGCAAACCCAACCCGCTTTTCGCGACAGGACCGCCTCCCTAGGCCGTTCGGGCACTGCGCCGTACGCATCGCGCTGTGCGGGCGGAGAGAGCGGAGAGCCGCTGGGATACGGCCATGTTCCGATGGCACGCTAACAAGGGCCTTCTGTTGAAACATTCCACCGGCCTTCCCTGCCCTGATTATTACCAGAGCGCCGTCGCGCACTTGACATTTCCCTCCCCCTGTCACACACACCACAACAGCTCTGTAGTAACTGTCTGCCTTTGTCACACACAAAAAAAAAAATGGAAAAATGGAAACTTCCCCAAACTTATTGTGCTACCGGCCAATAAACTTGGTTTGTAATTTCAAGGGCAAAGAATGAAGGGCCCTGCTTTTTCGAGGGCCCTTCGGAGATAACCTTGAAGAAACGCACAAACAGAACGACCCCAATCCCCTGGAGATGTTATTATGCGTGAATCCGCCACAAGCAGACAACAGCACAGATCTATCTTCGGTTGCCCCTTCAGCACACTGAATGTCGTTACCGTCGGTGTGGAACTGTCGATGCTGGCGAGTCCTCGGTGACGATAACAAAGTTAAAAAAAATTTTTTAGTTCATCGCTTGCTTACAACCATGTGTTCTCAGCACACAAAAATGCACCACATTTGTTTGTTTTTTCCAAATCTTTCCAAAGATACTTTATAGGGACCGTGGTGTTATGCGAATAATGCAATGCAAGCAGACTGGCAGGAGGGGGCTCCAATAGGCTTTGGAAAGTTAAGCTTACGTTTGCTTTGGCAGTTTTCCCATCGTGCGAACGTCTGATCCATCTTTCCTTTAGAAAATTTGCTGTGGACCTCGGCGGTTAACAAGGCTTTTAGAGGTGCTGGAGAGCAAAAACTGAAGAAAAAAAAAAAATGAGGAATCCGTGGGAGAATTTGTCTTTGCGCCGGGTCGATACCAGCGAGAAATTGCCAATTTAACAGCAAGGGCCCAGAAAAAAATACAACGGACTGAAATGGTTCAAGATAAACTGCGTAGTGTCTCCATAAAACACCACTGGCCACCTAACACAAACAGTATTCTTTTTATTCGGTTTGAACTAATGGTTTGATTAGTATTATAGATCCGAAACCCATCCATACCTTGCAGGGGGAGGGGGAAAAAATGGATGGAGAAGGTTACTGTGTTTGGGAGCGATAAAAAAAATGAGAAAAAAAAAACCAGCAGCAGAAAAGACATTCATATTTCTTGAATCATTAGCAGGAGCTGTTATCCCTCAATTAAAATGTAATTTAGACGAAGCCATTTTGTCAGCAGGCCATGGCACACAATCCCTTTAGTGAATTACTGCAATCACCATCTGTAAAAGCAGTGAAATTACCCATAATGCAGGGGTAATAGAAATTAATACGGCTCACAGTACAAAAAAAATGTTTTGTGTTGTTTTTTTTTCTTTTTTGGAATTCAAGACATTCAGACTGGGCTTGCTGATATGCTTTTGTCTGGGTCCTGATTATTCTTTCTTACAATGATTTATCCACATGCATCGCTCAACAGCATTGTCCAATTATGCTGATATTAGTCATTGTGGGTGTGGTGTGTGTGTGTGTATGTGTATATGCACGCGTGTGTGTGCATATGTGTGTGTATATGCGCGTGTGTGTGTGTGTATGTGTATATGCACACGTGTGGGTGCATATGTGTGTGTGTATGCGTGTGTGTGTGAGTGTGTATGTGTATATGCACACGTGTGTATGCATATGTGTGTGTGTATGCGTGTGCGTTTGTGTGCATATGTGTGTGTGCATGTGTGCGCAGGTGTGCGCACGTCTCTTTGTGTGTGTGTCTGTGTGTGTATGTGTGTGCATGTGCGTGTGAGGGAGAGAGGGGTACCTTTTGTCACCTCAGCTCATAATCATGCCCATTATAGCCAGCAGAAGCATTTTTTTTTTTTCAACATCAATAGTTCCTGACAGATTTTGCTCATTCAGCTCAATAACCTCTACATCTGCATATTTTTCTTTCCTTATTTTTTTTTTTGTCCAAGCTCATCACCGTCTTCCATAGCCACCGATATCCCGGGAAAAATACCATTTTCACTCTCACAGGATGGTTAATCCGACCGAATAGCGGCACGTCCGTTATTTACTGCGTCCCAAAAAAAAAAAAATCCATGGTCATTATCGCCGCTGAAATGCATATTTCACAGGGGATAAGAAGACAATTCGCCCATTAATTTGCCCATTAATTCCACGTATGGCAAGTTCATCAGTCACGGACCGTTAAGGTGCACAAACCGCAGGTCAGGGCTGTAACTGTGCGCCACGTGCACTGGCAGGCGTGCCACCCGGTGGCTCTCTCCTGCCTGACACCTGGAGCTAAGGAGGGGTGGCCTCGGTTAGTACCCGGACTGACGACCAGGGGACATTAGATAAACAAAAGATAACAACATAACATAATGAGGAGAACAGGCCATTCAGCCCAACAATGCTCCACGTTTTACTGAGTAAATTAGTGCCCCGATTACCTACAGACTAGATAATATCTAACACCGTATTAATCCTGGTCTTGGAAATCCCTAGAAAAAGTTTCTGCCCCTACTACGTGACCTGGCAGGCTATTCCACACACGGACTACTCTGCGTGAAAAAAAAAATCTTCCTAATGTCTGTACGGACATTAGGGAGTTGCTGCTAAAAATGGCAATGGGAGGACTTATCGTCCCTGTGGACCAAGCTGAAAACCGATATGCCATTCCAGGGATGGGGATACTGGGCCGGAGGAGATGTTGCCTGTCGTTTGAGGTTGAACCGTGGTTCTGACTTACTATGGTCATTACAGTTCCCATGGCATTTGTTGCAAAGATTCTGGGGGTTCCCTGGTGTCCTGGCTGAATGTTCTCTTTATCCTGCCAGCTAATTGTGATGTAATTTTATGTAATTAAACACCTTGCCTTTCACCTGGTTATTTGGGGTCTGAACCGGTTGCTGGTTTTCAAGACGAGGACAGAAAGGACTTGCGGCGGCTCTCCAGAACCAGGTCTTGCAGAACTCTCGCTCGGGCACGCTGCTGACGACGCCCTGGATCCGGTCCATTCCGGCCTCCGCGGGCCGAGCACCCCCCCCCAAAAAAGCCGCGAGGCTCCGAACGGCCTCCGGACGGCCTCTGGATGGGAGTCAGCGGCGGGACAGAAACAGATGCCGCGGTTAATTAGGAGTGTGCCGCCTCGCCCTTTTCGATTGGCCGATAAATCTCCTTCCCAGCATGCACTCCTCTCCGGTGCCCGGCAGCTGACAAATCCCCTCGTTCTAATGGGCTACTCAGCGCGCAAAACAGCGAGGCTTCATGGGAAATATAATATCATCCTTCAGCCCCTCGGCTGACAGATAATCTACGGAAGTGTGAGAACGTGGGCAGACTACGCCAGCAAAATGGCTTATTAGCAGACCCCGGGAGGACTTCCTGTTCTTCGACAGCCCGTACGTGAACAACCAGGCAATGCCTTTGTCATGTTTATTCCGTCTTGAACTTCTTTCTTTCTTTTTTTTTTTTTTTTTAACTGCATGTAATAAAGCGCAGCACATGGGGCTGGAGTGGGGGAACCACCATTCCCGGAGGGCGGGGTGTCCATTTCTGGGTTTTGGGGCAAAAATCCTGCTCTTGTGCGTCTGGATTCTTTAGCCAATCAGCGACTGAAATTAATCGCTTGTTGTGAAACGCGTCGATAACCAGCAGACGCTGCAGCCCTCCAGGACTGGAGCTTGACGCCCCTGGGCCCTGTTTCACGAAGCTGGATTGCCGAGTTGTGCTGGATGGCGGCACCGAGTAAAACCCGGAACCCTCCCAAATATGGAACACGGACTGAAGTAAAAAAAAACAAAAGAGCTGTTGCGGTTTTTAGTCCGCGCGGTTATCCAGCTAACTCGGTAAACCTGCTTCGTGAAATCCCCCCCCCCTCCCACCTCCGGCCCTCCAGATCTACAGGCATGCCCCCCCCCCCGCACGACTCATTCAGCCACCTGGCCAGAGGACGTGAAACGCACTTTCTGTGATGCGGTTGCTGCGGCCTGGCATTACATTACATTACAGGCATTTAGAAGACGCTCTTATCCAGAGCGACTTACACAACTTTTACATAGCATTTACATTGTATCCATTTATACAGCTGGATATATACTGAAGCAATTCCGGTTAAGTACCTTGCTCAAGGGTACAACGGCAGTGTCCTTACCCGGGAATCGAACCTGCGACCTTTCGGTTACAAGCCCAGTTCCTTACCCACTGTGCCACGCTCCGTCCGTCGCTGGCGTGTCGCTCGTGTTTGTTTTCGCCGCTCGCAGTCGCCCCACGTGGCCCAATGAGAGACCGCGTGGTGCCAGCGCAGGCCGTCCCCCGCACATCGCGCAGAACGAGCAGGCGACTGTCTCGGGCGCCACCTTCGTTCCGCCGACGCGCTAAAATGCAAAATCTGTCGCTGTGATATGGTCTCCAAATATGGTAAATGGACTGCATTTATATAGCGCTTTTATCCAAAGCGCTTTACAATTGATGCATCTCCTTCGCCAGAGCAGTTAGGGGTTAGGTGTCTTGCTCAAGGACACTTCGACACGCCCAGGGCGGGGTTTGAACCGTTTGAACCGGCAACCCTCCGACTGCCAGACAATCGGTCTTACCTCCTGAGCTATGTCGCCCCCATAGCAGCTGAAGAAGAAGAAGAAGAAGAAGAAGAAGAAGAAGAAGAAGAAGAAGAAGAAGAAGAAGAAGAAGAAGAAGAAGAAGAAGAAGAAGAAGAAGAAGAAGAAGAAGAAGAAGAAGAAGAAGAAGAAGAAGAAGAAGAAGAAGAAGAAGAAGAAGAAGAAGAAGAAGAAGAAGATGATGAAGAAGAGCTCATTCCTCATAGCAATGCTGCACACAGGCCAGACATAATACATGTAAAAGTGATGTATGAATAAGACGTATTGCACGTGTGTAAAAAAATAAAAAATAAAAAATAGTAGCCAGTACACTGGCTATATGTAAGATACCGTATGTAAAATCATTGCCTATTGGAATGTACTTTGTGCTCTATGCTTGAAAGGTGCTATATAAATAAAATGTATTATTATTATTATTATTATTATTGGTAGTACTAGTAGTAGTATTATGTCTTTTTCTCCTCTCTGTGATGAAAAGGGAGAGAGTAAATCCAGGGCGACCGGCATTGACCCTCAAGCTGCCAGTTGAATGGGCCCCAGCTGCACTGATGAAGACTGAAGCCTTAAACTGAGCTCTTTGCAGATATTGTGAGCAAGAGGTGAAAAAACATGCATGTTTGTCAAGCCTAGTTTCGGGGCATAAGGGCACGTGGTGCAACAAATCCACCCAAAGAAGGGGCCTACTTCTGCTTTTTTTTTGGGGGGGGGGGGGGGGATGCACCCAGTAGATCACATTTTTGCCGTGCAATCAAACCCCCCCCCCCCCCATCCCCCCCGCAGTCAGCGCTCCTTTCTGTCACTCACCCAGGTGGAGAGCATTGATTGGTGCCTTGTCCCACAGGGGCGGGGCCCAACGTGTGGGCACGGAGCTGGGCGGCCGGTCTGCTGGATTTAACGAGGCTCCTGTTTTTTAATGGCTCTCTAAATCCACCTTTAGTGCTTCAGCCTGCCGCAGGGCTGACCCCGCATGCAAAGTCTGCGGGCTTCTGGCTCACACCGATTGGCTCACTGAGGTATAGCGTAGCTGCTGCTGCGGTGGGTTTATCTCTCTCTCTCTCTCTCTCTCTCTCTCTCAGTCTCTCTCTTTTTCTTCCTCTCTCTCTCCATCTCTCTTTCTCTCCTGTTCTCTGTTGTAGTGTTTTGACATTTGTTTGTTTCTCCCTGCCAGACAATCTTTTGATTATATTTTGATCGTCTCTCTTGTGTATGTGGTGGAACTGTGACAATAAATGTGGTATTAAATCTCTCTCTCTGTCTCTCTCTCTGTCTCGCTCTCTTTATCTCTCTCTCTCTCTCTCTCTCTCTCTTCCTCTCTCTCTCCCTAATTTCCTCTCTCTCAACTCACTTTCTCAACCACTAGAGTCTTTGCTAAGCACCTTGATTAGTAGAATCTAAGTGTGTGCACCCACACTGGCCCTTTCTGGATAAGACTCGGGGGCCCCAGCTCTAAAACATGAAAAGCACCTAATTAAGAAAAATTAACAGCTTGTTAAAATTCTGGGATTGCGGTTGAGGTTGGAATGAAAACCGGCACACACAGGGGTCCCCCAGGACCGAGTTTGAGAAACACTGATCTCACTGGTTTTTCAGATTCGGGCCATTAAAAACAGGCGAGGCATTCTCCCTTCTACGCTCCTCACATCTTCCCCATACATCATAATTTGTCTCAAGCCAACAAGAATGGAAGCAAATCTCCAAGCTAGCGGCCTATTCGATGCTTTGGACTCCCTGAGGATTTCAGAAGATGACTTTTATGAAGGTGACTCGGTGTCCAGTCTCATAACATCTTGCGCTATAACGATAGCAGTGTGATAGATAGCATCATGTGCTGTAAATACATGGGTGTTTACCTGATAACTTCCCTTCCAGATTTCAGAATTTCAAACGGATACTCCACCCACAGGCAAATATTTTTCTACACAATAAACAATGCTACTACACAGGAATGTGAGGCTGCTATATAATAACCAAGGAGGTGATAAATAATGCTGATTATGTGTCACATACATACACACACACGCACATACTCATGCATATACAACATGCACTCACATACAAACACATACACACACGCACACACTTACACATGCATGTATGCATGCACTCACATACAAACACATATACACACTTACACATGCATGCATGCACTCACATACAAACACATATACACACACACACATGCATGCATGCACTCACATACAAACACACTCATATGCATGCATGCACTCACATACAAACACATATACACACTTACACATGCATGCATGCACTCACATACAAACACATATACACACTTACACATGCATGCATGCACTCACATACAAACACATATACACACTTACACATGCATGCATGCACTCACATACAAATGTTGATGATCTCAACTTCCTCCACAGCTCTTCTCTGGCTAATCTGAACTACAGTAAGGCCCCTGGTTTGTTAGTTCCCTCCTGCTCTCTAAACATATTTTCCCTTGCATTTGCATAGTCTCACCCACACATATACAAGTATACACACACACACACACACACGCGTGCACACAATAAACAAACACATGTATGAATACAAAACCATTTTCCAGTTTGTGAAAACTAAGAGTGCTGAGAAACTGGATTTCCTGTTCACATCCAACAGAAAGGGATTATAGTAAAATCTACACTCACACCCTGAGGGAAAACAGTGTGGCTATCAATGCACCACTGAGCTCTTGAAGCTTCACTTCACAAACGGTTTTATGTTGGAAAAAAACACGAAGCTTTTTTTGACCTTTGCAGTAAAAACAAAAAAAACCTGGAGCGATAATCATGCTTTATTCAGCCAAAATCTGAATTTATCAGCTAAATGCTCACCTAACATGTAAGAGGTATAAACCCTGGTCTACTTCCTGTAAATGCAGGTACAGTCATAGTTTACTTGGCCTTTGTTATTATTTCTTTAGGTTTTAACCTTGTATTCATATTGTTTGTAAACTCCAAGCTGGTGTTCTCAGCATGAATGTGTTTTGCATGCATACATACTTCATAGCGCCTTCATGGAATAGCATGCGTCAATTGTTTTGTTTTGTTTTGTTTTTTACTATGGGGAAGGGTTCCTCAAGTTCTCTGTCATGGTTAATTACTTAATTCATCCCGATATTATGTTGTCACGGGGCACTGAGAACCAAGGCAATCTACAACGAGCTGGAAAAGTAGGGCTTTATCGACCGGGAGACAAACAGCTGGAGAAAACTTAATCTTATTAGCGAAGAGCTCAGGATCAATGGGAACTAAATAAATGCCGGTCCCTGTAAGGGTGTCGGCCTCTCCGTTGCCTATGAGGCTCCGCGAGTTATAAATTATCACAATAAACCAGTCGATTGCGGACTGACCAGGGTAACAGCGTATTGAGCGGGCTGTGCTGTAAACCGCATACGGGAAGCTGGTATTTATTTCTTTTAAACATAAGGACGCGCTCGCGGTTTAGATAGATACTGTACACTGCGCTGCGTCGTTCATTAAGCGCACCACGTGGTCCGCATGATAATTAATTTTTTTTTTTATTCTGACGCGTGCCATATGGAGGGGGTTGCTCTTTTACTGCGCGCAGGATCGGACTTCGGTTTTTATCTGTGATTATGACGCCTGCAGAGACTGCGAGGGCTGCCGTTATACAGCCCGATGCCTCCAGACAGATCGCCGTGTATGTGCACAAAAACAGCGGCCTGGTTAGCGAGTGGTTGGCGAGATTCCAGAGCGCTGGACATTTCTGTCCGCAACCCATTTTGCGTCTATAAGGGCGGTGTGTTTTTTTTTTTTCTACCACAGGCTGTTGGTTTAACGGCATTTGTGCACAGCAGCACTTCATCATCTGCGACATTGTGATTAAAGTTCTCTCCGGGACTTGTACTCCCCCTTCCTGCGGCCCACCTCGGGGGCGAGGCGCGATTCTGTAAATACACTTGGTCGCCCAGAGAGCACCAAGCCAGCTCGGACAATACCCCCGCCATAAATCAACGGCAGCCGAAAGGCAGGCGAGGGACGGAGACAGCTGTCGCTTTCACCATATGGGCTCAGGTTTTTTTTTTTTTTTTTTTTCTTTGCAAAAACATTACGTGTGTTCTTTAACACTTCCTGGCGCGTGCGTGGGCTTGTACAGTGACGTGGGAAAGCAGGTGTGCCACCAGGGATTTGGGACCATTTTTCAGGACCGCTGTCAGTCAGAGACCTTGGAAATCGTTCTAACACCCCCACCCCACCCCCAACCCCGTCATATAGCACCCATGGTTATGAGCCATAGTCGAGTTTCACAGTCAAATCTCGGATTTAGTTCATTTGTGGTTTCACTGTGAACCCCGACTATGGATATGCAGTGTAGTTACATGCATATTACCTGCCAGTCAGGATTAAGCCGACTGACTTGAGAGTCGAGGATCAGTGAGCTATATGAAAACTCACAGCAGGATGCAAGAGAAGCACTTTCATTTTTCATTCCAGTGTAAAGTCTGGGAAGTGACTCATAGTATTATCTATTTATTTGTGAAACTAAAATCTTGCATTTCACATGCATGGCTGAAGAACTTTAGGTCAAGCTGAATTTATATACCATATGTTTGACCCCAATCATAATAAAAATCATAACAGCAACAACAATAATAAAAATAATAATTATAAGAATAACAATAATAATCATAACCATAATTATAATAATAAAAACTGATGAAAATATAAAAACCACAAAACATCAACAGATGTGTCACACTCTCATAGTATAATAATACTATTAATAGTAGTATAAGACAATAATAATATCAATACCATGATAGTAGGAACAATCCAGCTAATTCTAAAAATAAATTTTAAAAAATTAAAAATCGTTAAATAGAGCACCACTATTCTAATCACTAGAATCAGATGCCTAGACCAACCCGCCACCTGGTGGCAATAAGTGGAACTACTCCAAGGTGGATTTTTTGTTGTTTTTGGTCAAATATAGGCACTCAATTTGTTCCAAAACCAATACTTTTCAAAAGAACGGCACTAGTCTTTTATATGCAAGCGTTGCCCGTGTATGCAAACGCCAATGTTGCACCCATAGATAACTGCTTTCTAATGTTTATGCTCACCCCGTACGTTTTGCATTTGGATTGGCTCGTGTCTTTCTGCGTAAACGGAGCACTGTAATGACCTCTCGCCACTGTAAGCCACGGTTGAATCAAATGGGCGAGGTGCAGGATTTACAAGGGCCAAGGGTCTTGTGATTAAATCTTTTTCATTCATTAAACCACTGCTAAGAATAGCTTTAGAAATATGGACCGTGCATTGGTTGTTTTCTATGTCGGGATCAGTTGATTATAATGCACAATCCGACGCAGTGGATGGAATTTTGTATGCAGCAGTATTCATAATCGAATGCAGATAATTAGGCCACAGTTGTTTTGGTTCTTCTTTTGTTTTTCTTTTTTTTTTTTTTGGTCACGCACTGTAAGCTAGAACAGGAAGTATTCCAAAAGAAATACACATATACACATATAACACCAGTGATAATGCCTTCCATCTCTCCGGAACCAATATTACTTTTGAATAGATTGCCTCATTAAAATTGGCAGCTCCAACCCATTAAAAACACAACACGGAGTGTGCACCTTCTTAGCCTATCACAAATAAGTACAATCAATGGCTCCCCGAGGCAGTGACTCAAGGCAAACTTTAATTTTGCGCAGAGTCAACCCTTGGAAGTCATACGGCTTCATTATTCCTCTGGGAGAATATCAGCTCTCACACTCTCTAATTGCATTTTTCAAAGTTGGGTATAACGGGCTGGGGGGGAAGAGTATTAATCGATCACAGCTCCCCATGGATTAATTTATGAACTGGGGAAAGAAAAAATTAACTCCTTGATTTCATTTACCCTTTTTCACGCAAGTCCTGCCTTTTTAGAACACTTCCCCCTCACAGTGATAGCCTGCTACCTTCAGATGGGCGATACAGAAATGGGTGGCAGTACTCTTGGCGGGGCAAAAAAAATCTGCTTAAGGTGGTCATAATCTTTGTGGCAAAAAATCTCAGTGGTAATTTTTTTTTTTTTTTTTTTTAAACGCTCAAACCATTTGTCACAAAATTTTTTACACACATAGCATCTGTTATCTCCCAAACTCAGTCGGCACTTTTGCACCAGAACCAACGATGTAACGTAAATGTACCTGTAGTCACCCCTTGGAGCTACATCGCCAGGGCAACTCCCCCATCGCATCACACCCCATCCTACCCGGGTCACTCCATTACACTGCTTCACATTCACTGTGCAGACGATGTACGAGAGTCCCCAGGAACCATCCTTGCACTCACCTTAAGGGCCCTGGAGGTACAAGTCAGGAGGCTAATAACATTTTAGCATATGAATCATCTCTCTCTCTCTCTCTCTCTCTCTCTCTCCGCTTGCTGGCTCTCGCTGATTACACCTAACACTGAATTTCCATTCATTCGCCGCCCCCGCCAACCCCCCCCCCCTCCCCTACCCGCGCCCCCTTCGGATGCGGAGGCAGGATTGCGCTGCTCCACCTCTGGCTAGTTCCTCTGTCTCTTCATTTGAATGCCACACTGTTACTATAGAGGGCGACATAGCTCAGGAGGTAAGAGCGATTATCTGGCAGTCGGAGGGTTGCTGGTTCAAACCCCACCCTGGGCGTGTCAAAGTGTCCTTGAGCAAGACACTTAACCCCTAACTGCTCTGGCGAATGAGAGGCATCAATTGTAAAGCGCTTTGGATAAAAGCGCTATATAAATGCAGTCCCCCCCCCCCCCCCCCCCCCCCCCCCCACAGACACGGGGAAATCAACTTGCTCTCGCCTTCACAAAACTTTTGTTGCTGTAATATTCACTACTTCACCCGACAAAGAGGTGTGTCCCTTAAGCGCGTGCACTGATCGCCACTAGAAGCTGATTCAAGTGGCATAAATCGAGTTGTTTTCTCCCAAGCACATAACCTTGTTGCAACACCCCGCAAGTGCCTTAATAGAATCTTTACTGACATCTAGTGGACAGGGAGTTAGTTACAATATATCGGCACAATTACACACTGTTATGTCTTGTCCCCACTATTCCCTCTCTATTCTCCTTTCGTCTGGTATATCCAGATGCACATCCACACCCACATTGCTCTACAACCTGTGGAATGCACAACCTCCCCCCCTCTGTCTTCTGTCCCATGGTGTGTTTGCTACTGGGCTGAGGACTGTGAGGTGCCTCACAATAAATATCCCAACACAGGGGGGTCACAATACAATACATATCACGATGTGTCATGATATAATACGTGTCCTGATATACATGGGGATGTGCACTTTGATAAAAGTTTTTTTTAAACCTTCGTTCTTTCCCCACATGGAACACCAATCTGACCCCACAATCAGTGCACCTAGCTTGCCTAAATTGGAAGCTAATTAATTAGGTTTACCAGGTGTAAGATAAAAGCTCACAAATAGGCTAGCTGGTCTGTTTTAACAGCACCACCAAATGCAGCTTGCATTCTAGTGGCACAGTACTAAGGGGGGGAAACGCAGATCAGCATTACAATGCTTAAAAAAATGTCAAGCTATTTTCCAGCCTGAAAAAATTCGCCAAGTCGAATAATGTTTGACATTTGTACATCTTTGGAGGATTCTCTCCGGCACTACATTCAATCCGTGTATTTGGTGTTAATATACTGTTATTTCAAGCAGTACGTGTGTGAGAATACATTTAACGGTAGCAAATGGGGGCATGCTGTCTGAAATGGATATGGCAAGCACATTTGCTTCTTCCTGATAATGCATATCTAGCTATAAAAGAATGTTGTTTTTCGTTTGCGCCTGTTGAGAGCAATTACAGAGTTTTCCACCGTATTACAGACATAGTGAACACAAATGTTCACCTGGAAACGCCCACACCGTGTCGATTAGCGGGTGTCTGAAGCAGGTCTGAAGCATGTTTGCAGCATTGAACAGACACGCAGTCAGGAAGGCGTCCAATAGCGGAACACTACGAACCGGTTTGTCTGTTGCTCTGTGGACACGTAAAGACAGGGACGGAACCAATCACATTGCACGTACAGCATATAACGGACCAATCACACTTTAATTGCAAGGGAACGTCACCGTATTACATCATTACAGTACATGGCTGATTTGTATCTCTTTTGAAGTTGATGATGTGTATTAGACCTCGGTTGTTGTTAGCAACGATAAGTGAAAGAAAATAACGAGCAAATTAAAGTCCTCTCGAAGCGGACATATTGCCCAGGTAAGAATAATACTTTCGAGTTTGTCATACGAAGTGTAAGCACTTACTTTGCTTACTAACGTTAGCTTGCTATTTATGTTAGCTGCCGTTGGACTAAGCGGAAATGTCTCTAACGTTACCAGCTGTCTAGTTTGACATCGCGATCAGCGATATGTTGTTTGTTGTTGGTTTCCAATAGTCGAAATGCATACTAATGTTTATATGAGTTTAATAATGTGACGCTTACCGCATTACTGTCATGCTTGGTGGAATGAGTCAGATAAGCTAACTGGCTAATAGCTGAAGTAGACTACCCACCCGCAATAGGGTCGGGTAACGTTGGTTTAGACACGATAGCACTGGCTTCCGTACCGAGTTAGACTATTTGCCTATATCGTTATTCTCTATCCGCGCAGTTATTTTAGCCTAATGCTTTCGTGTGGGTTGTAGAAAGCCAGATAACCTTTGCGCGTTAACGAGTGGTGTGTCCTGATTGTTGCATCCGCAGATCCCATCACCCAGTCTTTTTCTTACTGCCGTTCTTCCTTAAGTTTTGTTTCAGAGCCAGGCTCGGCTCGGCGTTTGGCATGTCACCGGAGAAAGACGGAGGCTGCGCTTGATGGCGGTGGCGGTGGCGTGGCGGCTCGTCAGCGGCCGTCTCCTCTGCGGCTGGGGACCGCTGCTCTGCCTGCTGCTGGGCTCCCTGCTGGCGCTGCTTTTGCCGTTGGCGGGGGTGGAGGAGCAATGCTGCGCCTCGCTCAAGGGCCTGGCCCTCCTGCGCTGCCAGCTGTGGGGGAACGTCCTGCGCTCCGCGGTCCAGTCCACCAGTCTCTCCATCCCCTACACGACCTTCGACCTTCTGCCCGTCCGACCCAAGGCCAGTGCGGGTGAGCTTTCGAATTAACGATGAAATCAACGCGCCGCTTAGGCAAAACATTATTAATTATTAATGTTCCTAAAACTCAGTAACTATTGTGTAACTTCCTTTACTACACAACGAGTTTCAAAAAAAGTATTGATGGTTGTTATTGTGAGTTTTCAGTTTCTTAAAATTGAGTAAGTGATTTTACCTTTAGATGTTTGGGATGAAGCAGTACTGACTCAGTCTGTTTTCCAGAGTCGGAGTTTGAGGCCAAAGCCGCCCTGCAGCAGGCTATAGAGATGAAGAAGCAGGGGAAGAGGGAGAAGGCTCACAAGCTGCTGGTGCATGCGCTGAACATGAACCCCGAGTACGTGGAGGCGCTGACGGAGCTGGGGACCATCCTGGAGGAGCAGAAGGACGTTATCCAGGCGGACCACCTCTACACCAAGGCCCTGGCCATCTCCCCCTGCAACGAGAAGGCGCTGGTCAGCCGGGACCGCACGCTCCCCCTGGTGGAGGAGATCGACCAGCGCCACTTCGGCATCATCGACGGCAAGGTGCGCCGGCTGATGTCCATCCCCAAGGGCAACTCGGCCCTGCGGCGGGTGATGGAGGAGACCTACTACCACCACATCTACCACACGGTGGCCATCGAGGGCAACACGCTCACCCTGTCGGAGATCCGGCACATCATCGAGACGCGCTACGCCGTGCCGGGCAAGAGCCTGCAGGAGCAGAGCGAGGTCATCGGCGTGGACGCCGCCATGAAGTACATCAACACCACGCTGCTCGCCCGCGTGGGCTCCGTCGCCATCGGCGACATCCTGGAGATCCACCGGCGCGTCCTGGGCTACACGGACCCCGTGGAGGGCGGCCGGCTGCGCACCAGCCAGGTGTTCGTGGGCCACCACATCCCGCCCCACCCCCGGGACCTGGAGCACCACATGCAGGAGCTGGTGCAGTGGCTGAATTCGGAGGAGGCGCTCAACCTCCACCCGGTGGAGTTCGCCGCCCTGGCCCACTACAAGCTGGTGTACGTGCACCCCTTCGTGGACGGCAACGGCAGGACGTCCCGGCTGCTGATGAACCTGATCCTGATGAAGGCGCGCTACCCGCCCATCACCATCCGCAAGGAGCAGCGGGCCGAGTACTACGCCGCCCTGGACACGGCCAACGAGGGCGACGTGCGCCCCTTCATCCGCTTCATCGCCAAGTGCACCGAGATGACGCTGGACACGCTGCTCATCGCCACCACGGAGCACGCGGTGGGCCTGCCCGGGGCCAGCCACCAGCCCTGCCCCGACTGCCAGCAGACCATCCCCATCCACAACTGAGGCTCCGAGCCTCCACCTGCCTCAGATAAAGAACTTCCCCATCCACAACTGAGGCTGTGAGCCTCCACCTGCCTCAGATAAAGAACTTCCCCATCCACAACTGAGGCTCTGAACCGCATTTGCCTCAGTTAAAGAACTTCCCCATCCACAACTGAGGCTGTGATCCTCCACCTGCCTCAGTTAAAGAACTTCCCCATCCACAACTGAGGCTCTGAACCGCATCTGCCTCAAATAAATAACTTCCCCATCCACAACTGAGGCTCTAAACCGCATTTGCCTCAGATAAAGAACTTCTCCATTCACAACTGAGGCTCCGAGCCTCCACCTGCCTCAGATAAAGAACTTCCCCATCCACAACTGAGGCTGTGAGCCTCCACCTGCCTCAGTTAAAGAACTTCCCCATCCACAACTGAGGCTCCGAACCACATCTGCCTCAAATAAAGAACTTCTCCATTCACAACTGAGGCTCCAGTCCGCCTCCATCTGCCTCGAATAAAGAACTTGTTTTGAAATACTGCCGGTTTCACATACATCCAGAACAACGCATTTTCAGGGGGTTGTACATTCTGACCGGTAAACATGTTTTCAATGAAAGTTTTCTACGATTCTGCTGAACTCCAGAGTATTTTGAAATACTAGCAGTATTTAAAGAGTTGACAATGTTTTCCCAAGTGTGGTACAAACGCACATGCACAGGTGCAGATTTGCACCTCTTGGTGTTGCAGCTCTTTGGATTTGATCTGCCATATCGCTGCACTGGAGTGAACGTGGCATCGTGTGAAAATTCACAGTTTTCTACCGGTCATGTTCGGATGTGTTGAGCAATTGGGAGATATTTCACAGATAGGCTTCCGGAACAGGGACCCATAAACATCTGATCAACTGATTTGGAGGGTTAGCTTAACTCTGCCTGTCTTTGCCTGCTGTGGTTTTTTACATAAGAGATAAAGTCGTACATTGGGGGTGCCCAATCCTGTTCCTGGAAATCTACTGTCCTGTAGGTTTTCACTCCAACCCTAACAGAAAACACCTCATTCAACAGCTAGAGATCTACAGTCCTGCAGCTTTTCACTCCAATCCTAACAGAAAACACCTCATTCAACAGCTAGAGATCTCGTCAAGCTTCTAATTTGTAGAATCAGGTTTGCCAAATTAGGGTTGAAATGAAAACCTTCAGGACGGTTGATATCCGGGAACAGGGTTGGGCAGCCCTGTCGTACAGGATGGTAGATCTCCAGGAACAGGACTGGGCAGCCCTGTCGTACATAAAAGGGAGCGTGAGAGTGAAGACATTTTGTTCTGCATGACTATGAAACGTCTGAAATTAATTGAGGTTGTTCTCACGATGAGTGTTCCACATATAGCTTCAAATCAAATCCCGAAGGAACAAGCAACTATAATTTTTTTTATTTTTATAAAAGGTCATTCTCTTATTAAAACTGGACTTACTGAAGCTGGGGAAAAAATCTGGAAAAAAAGGGAATCACCTTATGAAGGGTCTCAATCTCTGAATGGTGCTATCCCCTCCATGTCATACATTTTGTCATAATTGTGTAAAATCTATCACAATCGACTCACAAAGTTGTTATAAATAACTGGACAAGAAAGGCACACAATGTTCAGCCTTTCATACAAGGGAGACAGTTTGCCTTAAGTTTAAATTCAGGTCATTCCATCAAACATCTGATTATTGCCATTTACTAATTACAAAGAGTAACACATGAGTACTTTATTTTGTGTGAATATGGGAGTTCACCACCAGGTCTTATAAGGGTACCTTGGTGTGATATGGATGAATTTTTTTTTTTTTTGACTGGTCCATTGATATTCAGAGGCCTCCACACAAGCTTTTATTTTCTAGTGTTGTGCCTCCCTCATTTGTTTAAGATCTGCGATCTCACTGACATGCACTTTCATGTATATTTAAAAAGTAAGGGGGGAGAAGGGGGGGGGGGGTTGGCTTATTTATTTTAGTACAAAATAAAACTATTTTATTACCATGTACTCCAGTTGTCCCTGGTATCTTTTTTTTTTTTTATTATTCCAAAAAATCATTGGGGGACAGGGGTGGCGGGAATGGTGATCTTAACCCTGACCAAGTTCAAGGTGTCACTGGCCACAACACAGTTCCAGTTACTTACGCACAGCCCAGGCCTCAACAGTCAACACAGAAAAATATTGAAAAAGAAAACGTGCTCAACTTGCAATATACTACATAATATATACTACCCAATAAATTGGGTGCTGATCCTACATAAAGTATGCACAGAATGAGAAAGGACCACGCGCCCATTTGCGAAAATAATAAATATATATATGGAATATTCTTATGAGCGTGACGTCAACATTCCATGAAGAGTAAAAGTTACACCAACAGGCTACTTTCATATTTTTACATTTTGTTCATCCAAATACTGCTGAAAGGGCAGTTCCTAGTCCTGTTCTTCGTTCCTGGAGATAGCTTATCCTCCGGAAATGTCAACAATGACAGATATCACTACCATGCATATTTAACTGCTTTTAATTAAGCATTTTAGGCCAGAAACAAAAATAATCACAGGAGGATGACAATTTTTATACAATTTGAGATCAACAACCAAAGGAAAACTTTGAACAAGCAGAAAAAAATACACAGGGGAAAAAAAAGAGATCTATGATCAAAAAAAGTTGCCACACTGAAAAAGTTTTGGTAAATGAAAAGAAAAAAATTCCAGTAAGCTTCAGAGCATTGACATCAACGGATAGTAGATGAACCCACATCTTAACATCGGAAAAGAAACTATTTAAAATCTATACAATTTGAACACCACCTTTTTATACAGAACATTGGACATACAGGTAGCCACTTTTTTTTAATTTTTTTTATCTGTAGTCTCTTCACTAGAATAGGCCACTGTGGTGATATATATAATATATACGTCACTAGATTTAGCAAATTCTGTCATTTTAAAACATACAAATGCGGTACAAAACTATGGCCAACCACTGGGGATGTGAACACTGAACACCTGACAAATTTCTCAAAACAAAAACAAAAACAAAACAAAACTAAAAAGGCTCACTGGTGGAAACTAGTACAGAACACTTGCCCTTTGAACTACCTAGGTAAACTTGTGGTGCAAAGTAAACTAATTCTGACAATTCAAGAAAATAAATACCTCTGATTGGTTAAAATACAGACTTAATCTATATTCCCATCCAATTAACTTTCCTATGAAGTTATCTGCACAAAGCAAAAAAGAAAGAAAAAAAAAAAAGATCGGCTGAACAGAGACCCCAAAAAATGCAAAACGCACCTCCAGACGTTCTCAGTTCGTTCAGTTTTTACTGAGCACACATCCTGACACTAACCCTTTTAAGAGCATAATTTGAATCTTGCTTATACGATACATTTGTCTTCATTATATAGTGAATATAGGTTCTGTACAATCTGGGGGGGGGGGGGGGGGAACGGAACAGAACATGGAAGGTTCTCCTCACGATATATGTAGCTGCATAGATTTTTTTTTGTTTTTTTTAAACGGTTGGTTTCCGATAATGGTGGAGGACCGGGTGAGTTTTGACAATGCCAGGTTTCTAAAATCAAAAGCAATACATACATGCCTCTTGCCTTGTTTCCCCCCCCCCCACTCCCCCATCCCCCATCAACTCCTCCAAGAAGTGTCCATTTCACAGTGTTTTTCACAGCTATAATCACTCATTCTATTTATGGCTATTTCAGAGGAACAAAGAGTAAGGCAGGGTTAACTTGGGACATGTTGGTTCTGAACGATTTTTTAAAAGGAACAGCCAGAAGAAAGACAGAAGAGAGGCATTCTGGGATTGACGATTAGCCAAACGCGCTCAGTATTAATCGTCCCCTGGGAACACACCAAAGGTCCTTTTCCATTCCCGTTTTTTTTTTTCTTTTTCTTTCTTTTTTTTCTTTTTCCTTTTTTTTTTTTAAACACCCTCAATGTGAGAGATGGTCATCACCAGACCAGTCTTTAAAAAAAATCAGAACACTGGGTTTCCATAAAGAGACATACATACACACACACACACACAACTGCACCTGTCAACAGCGCCAACGATGAGCAAAACCAGCAATACGGTAAAAGCAATACAGGATCGCCAACCTTTTATCGCCGCATGCTTTTCCGAACGTCAACTCGGGACATTCTCAGAGGAGCTCTAAGTGAAACCTACAGGAGCAAGCACAGTTCTTGGCAAAGAAAGAACTTGGGTTACATGTCACTGTAAATAAGTTATTTGTACAACTGCGGTTCGGATAGCGTCGGTAAAGCGTAACAATAGTCTTTTTATAAACGTGTATGGTTGCTTTGAACAGGCAGGCGCTCCAAATAATTATTGTGTTGTCACCCCGATGCACACAACTCCAATGTGTCGACACTAGCTGACAAAATTTGAACCTTATTTCGCTTAAATGCAATGAAAGATACACAACCTTTTTCGTATCCCGGTATATAGTATTTACAATAACATTTCATTTTAATAAAACTCAAGCTCTTGCATATACGTTTTAAAACAATAGCAAACATGATTCACAGGTGTAGCATTTTTACATATCAGTAAAATAAAATAAAAAACAAAAAAGGCTCCACTAAACACCTTCTTCCCCATAAAGAAAAACAAAAAACAAAAAAAAACAAAAAACATACACCTTACTTTGAGCTTCTTTTTTTTTTTTAAACATATACACAAATATATAAGTCATGGGTCACTTATAAAATGCATTCTCCCAACAACAAAAAAAGAAAAGAGAAAAAATGAAGAGGGCTTTATTAAAATCGGTAAACTTTGCTCAGGCGCACAGCTCAGTAGAGACAGGGCGAATTCTCACACTCTTAAAACCAAAACAAGAAATGGAGCCAAAGTTGATTAAGGCTTTTTCTCTTATAGAATTGACAACAGGGTCTCATTTCCCCCCACCCCAAATATTTACAGCAACATTACAATGTTCTCCCCCGCCCCGCCACCCTCCTTCTCTCCTGTTTAAGGACACAAAATGGCTTCCGTAAAAAAAGGCAGTTAATTCCTGTCGCTCTGCAAAGTCTATTTCTTGAGAAGCAGCCTGGCAAAGTCCGCGTTGGAGAGGGGCTTGGACTGCGCGTCCAATCCCGACCCTCCGGCTGCGACCGGAGCCCCGCCCACCGAGCCCACCGAGCCGCCCGATTGGTTCTGCAAGGTTCCGTTCTCCGCCTTGGAATCCATGCCGGCCTGTCGATGCAGGGACCGAGGGAGGAGCGAGAGTTGTGTGCGTCCCTTTCCTCTCCTGACGGGACACACAACGGGACAGAGAGGCAAAATTAGGACAAGGCGCAGAATTGGGAAACGTCCCTGGAGGGACAGCAGCCTGCACCGGTCAGCAAAACTTCCCCACACTGCTTCCTCGCCCCTGCTGAATTAAACACAAATCAAACCCCAGTCTCTCTGTCCCAATACATAGCAAGACTAGCCAGCTGGCTTTCTTGCGTTTCTATCCTTGGTAATGTTTAAAGGATTGCTGTCTGCAATGCAGTCTTATGAAACCTCATTTTTAAATTGTCAAATAAATCAATTCATTCATTCACTCACTAGAGACACCACACGACCACAGCTGCGTGATACGGGTCCTATCCACAGCAAAAGACCTGCAGGAGTGAACCATATATACCCGCCCCAAAGCACCCAGCAGTGCTGCCACTTCATCATTCCATACAGCCACAGCAACCACGTTTCCGCCCAACCCTTCAAAACGTGCGACAAAGTCAAAGCTCTTCCAGAAAGAGCTACGTAAAACCGGTTTACGGGCAGCCAGAGCTTTCCCGACAGCGGATTTTTAAACGGTCTTATTTGAATACGAAACTGCCTGCGTGACGAGTGGATGGAAGGGCAGACTTAAGGCAGGGTTATTCACAGGGGCCCGACTGGGGGCCCCGAGCGTGCGCGGGTACTCACGCTCCGTAGAGCTGGCCCGGCAGGGTGGACCCCAGGGCCCGGGCGGAGTCGGGCCTGTCGGCCAGGTTCCGACGGGGCGGGTTGCTGATGGCGACGGTCAGCGTGTGCTCCTGCAGCACCGTCCCGTCCATCTTCAGCACGGCCAGGGAGGCCTGGGCCTCGTCCTGGAACTCCACGTAGGCCAGGCCCTGCGCGGGACATGAAGGGGGGGGGTGGGGGGGGGGCTCAGTCCGGCGGTGTTTCTACAGCTCCACTCACTTATAAATCATACACAACTCATCTACTAATGCACTCCAGTAAAAATACACAGCTTCAATTACACCGGTCCCTGTGGCCCTGTGGCGTTTCTGATGCAGAATTCATAAACATTTTTACAACTACCTTGTGTGGCGGTTTATTACTGCAGAACACAAATTACCGCTAAATAAAGTCAGTCAGAAAAAAACAACAAAAACACACTTTCATGAGTTTCAAGGACAATCTTCAACAATTTCAGGGAAATAACCAACTTATTTGTAACTATTAGTGATGATTTTTATAAGAATCAGCACTAACATAGTTACAAATAATGGACTCAATTTGTATGTATTAGTGATGGTTTTTACAAGGCTCAAGATTTTAAATCTCTTAAAATCTATTAAAGCTTCATTTTAAAAGTGGTTTGACAAACAGAAAACTGATGTAAACAGAACAAAAAAGTTAATGTTTTGTCACCCACAATATATAGTGCTAGTCACATTCAATGTTCATAAAATGTATAAGCAAACAGAAAATCCAGCACCCATTCTAAAGTTCAAGGACATTCAATTCCAGACATATTCAGCCTTTACGGGCCCTCTGGGCACCCCGTCTGGACAGATTCTTGTACCCCCTCCACACCTCCCACGGGTTCACTGATCCAGGGCAGCATTTAGCCCGAGGTACGGTCACGGTCGGGTCGGGGGGGGGGGGGGGGGGGGGGGGTTATTTTTGGCACTAAAAACAGAGCTGACCTTGGGCTTCCCCGAGCGGTTGGTGACCAGACGGATGTCCTTGATCGTCCCGTGCTCCTTGCACAGCTCCTCCAGCTGCTCCTTGGTGCAGGAGTACGGCAGCCCGGAGATGAAGATCTTGTGTTTCTCCAGGGATGTGCTATATTT
Organism: Anguilla anguilla; assembly: GCF_013347855.1. Classification (NCBI taxonomy): domain Eukaryota; kingdom Metazoa; phylum Chordata; class Actinopteri; order Anguilliformes; family Anguillidae; genus Anguilla; species Anguilla anguilla. Next base: position 3,928,115 of record NC_049210.1, on the reverse strand, counting down.
GAACACCTATAGAGGGAGGACAGGAGAACAGGAGAATTGAATTGGGGGGGTGGTGGAGAACAAAATTTCAACACACAGATACAACAGATCCAGAGACAGACAGATGCACAGGCATGCACACTCCCAAGTCTTACTGCAGCTTCGATCCGGGAAACTCTTAAGTCAGGTTTTCGCTCTCTAACCGCACACACTCTCAAAGTGACGAGACACCCTCATTGCCCTCACCGGTTTCCCCCGACTACCCAGGACAAGCAGGTACAGACAATGGACGGACGCATTAATGGATGGATGGATGGTCGTCCCCGGTTACCTTGAAGTCGGGGTTCTTGTTTTTGTCCACGCAGGGGGACACGAACATGGGCCTGCTGTCCACCTCCTGCCGGTCCAGCTTGAGGGCCTCGTCCACGGCGGCCAGGTCCTGGAACTGCACGTAGCCGTAGCCGCGGAAGGCGCCCTTGCCGCTGTAGACGGGCCGGACCTGCTGGACGGGCCCGCAGGCGCGGAAGAGCTCCCGCAGCCTGGCCTCGGGGTCCTCCATGGAGAAGGCCAGGTTGCTGACGAAGACGCTGGTGCCGTCGTTGCGCCGGTCCGCCGCCGCCGTGGTGTCCGCGGCCTTCCGCGCCCCCGCCGCCACCGCCGCCGCCGCCAGACGGCCCTTCTTGGGCCCCGCCCCGTCCGCCTTCCGGCCCGGGGGACCCTTGCGCCCGAACAGACCGCTCTCCGTCTCCATGAGCTCCTCGGACCCCAGGCCGCCGAAGCCGGGGTCCCCCTCCCCCCGGTGCCTCTTGGGGGGCTGTTCTGAAATCGCAGGAAGAAGAAGAAGAACCGTCAGGGCGGCCATTTTCCCTGATTATTGGCCGGACCGCAACAGCGGGGCCGGCCCTACAAACGCGAACGTCTGTGACTGACTGAGCGAGTGACGAAGTCACACCATTGGTCGGCCGGATCACGTGTGTTAGGTCCAGCCGTATACTAGGTTTTAACCTGGTCTTGTTAAAATACATGTTGACTTTTAGGCCCTAAAATTCCCAGGTGCCACAAAGTTTCTTGCCCTATTGCTGAAAATCCTCATGCAATCAGCTGCCAACAGAGCAAGAGCTCTTGATGTGCATCTCTATGATAACAAATCCATTTGCTTCTGGTTGAAATCTGAACATCCAGATCTGAACATGTGCATAGCTGCATCAGCCAAGGAAGCCTCAAAATTTTAGCAGTGCTTTTTCCCGGGTCTTATATAAAATTCTGTTTCCGTAGGATTTCGATCCAAAAGCTTTTGACGTGTTTCTCTGTCAAAAAAACAACATCTTTCCTGAAAGCGCATCGCAAATTCAGAAAGCAGGAGAGAGAGGTCACGATTCATCTTCACCAGCGGGACGGAATCACAGAGTCAAACGCCTCGTCAACTCCACCTTTGTCAGTACTGAATTATTTAAACAAAGCTTTATACTTCCAGACCGCATTTTCAGCTGAGCCACAGCTCTTTCAAACATCACAGTTGGTGCCTTCTATTGAAGATGAATCAATAGCCAAGCGTAACTGTCTGGCTCTGGACTGAACAAGTGAGAGACCGGGAGTGATGCTTGGTTGGGGGAAAACGATAGAAAAGCACAATACTCCTTTCAACGACTTCGCTGAAGGGTACTAATTAAGAGAGGAGAGGCGTTTCGACACGAGCAGATCTCCGCAGAGCGACAGCCACGGCGCGAACCTCAAGAACGTTACCGAGGAGATCGGGATTCATTCTGGGTTTTGGGAGGAGAGAAAGAAAAAGACCAAAACACAACAAGCACAGTAAACTGTTGAGACAAAAAAATAAATAAAAAATAAAAAAAAGGAGAGCACAACCGTGAAGGAGGACCCTTACCGGAATCGTCGCCCCATTCGTCCTCTTCGTCCTCGTCTTCCTCGGCCTTCCTCTTCTCCCCAGCCTTCTTCTGGCTCTTCTTCTGGGCCTTCTTGTCAGCCTTGGCTCTGCGGCGCTGCTCCGCCTTCTCCTCCTCCTGCCGGGCCAGCAGCGCCTCCTTCTCCGCCACCTGCGAGGAGGAGCGGCCCGTCAACGCGCGTTCTGGGGAACGCCGATCTCCGGAGAGCGAGCGGACGCACGGTGACCGCGCCCACGCTGGGGTCAGAACTTCACATACGACCCCCTCTTCTACAGAGACCCGCACTTTCACACAGAATCCGTTTACACAGCGGAAGGTATGCTGACGCTGCGCAGGTCAAGCACCTTTGCTACACGGTTACAAGCGCTGTCCTAATCGGGAATCGAACCTGCAACCTCTCCCAGTTTCCCCAGCCGTTATACCACAATGCACCGCGAGGGGCGGCAGTGTAGTGTAATGGCCAAGGAGTCGGGTCTTGTAACCTAAAGGTCGCAGGTTCGATTCCCCGGTAGGACACTGCCGTTGGTACCCTTGAGCAAGGCACTTAACCTGCATTGCTCCAGTATATATCCAGCAGTGTAACTGGACACAATGCAAGTCGCTCAATGCAAGCGTCTGCTAAATGCCTGTAATGCAATGTAATGGGAGACTGACTCACTTTGGCCCGCTGCTCGTTGACCCGCATCAGCCGGGTCTCCGTCTTCTGCACTGCCGTGTCCCAGTCCGCCAGAGAGCCTGAGGAAGAGGAGGAGGGGTTTTAAATTTCACCATTTAAACGCATTTAACGGACACTCATCAACATTACACATATAGCTTACAGTCCCAATACTGCATATGTGCAGCTCAATATATACTGAAGCAATTCAAGATGTGTGCCTTTGCTCAATGGTACAATGGCAAAAGGATAAGGACACTAGCAGGGAATCGAACCTACAACCTTGGTGTCACAAGCCTGTTCCAAGAAAACTAATACTGACAGTTTTTTTTATTTTTTTATTTTTTTAACATTGCTGCTCTGTGCGTGAACATAAGGTGGTTGGTGTCCCCATTTACATTCAGCAAATGCTCATATCCAGCAGGAGCGGAATTACTGTGTTACAGGACCCCGAAAAAAAGCGGGCGCAGACCTACCCTCGACCCTCTCGAAGGTGAGCAGCACCTCGCACACGTGCTCGGGGTAGTCTGCGGTGCACTGCACGGCCCGGTGCAGAGCCTTCCTGCAGTGGAGAGAGTCGCCGTACGACCTGCGGGGGGGGGGGGGGGGGGGGACAAAGCCATTAGCACCAGCCAATCAGCTTCCGCGGCGATAAGCCGTAAAAGTTTACGAGGGGGGGGGGGGGGGCGGCTGCCAGCGCTCTCCCGCTGCAGCGCCATAAAAACGGCGGCGGCTAATTGGCACCGCGCCGGCACATTATCCGGGGAACGATTAACCGCACGCGTCGGGGGGGTGGGGGGCGGGGAGGGGGGGGTTTCGCACAGGAGACGCACAGACGGGGGAAACGAGTTTGGAGAAGAAAAGGCCGCAAACCGACGGTAAATCAGGAGACTTCCAAGCGCTCCTGCGCAAAAACCCCCAAGCGCTTTTACAAGCCTTGAGATTTTCCCCCCCCTGTTCAAAATCAAGCACACGGACTTTTAGACAGGGTTATTAGAGGACCTATAGGGGAAGTCTTATTTCAGAGCTGTTATGGAGGGGAGGGGAGGAGAGGGGAGAGGAGGGGGAGAGGTACCTCTCCAGGTTGTAGTACTCCAGCCACATGTTGGCGTATTTGGCGTTCCCTTTCATCATGATGCTATCCCACAATTCCCGGGCCTTCTGCATGTTCTTGCAGTGCGACGCCTGGTGAGAGACAGAGCCAACCGTGAAGAGACCAATTTTATAGCTGCGAACATAGCTGTGAAGCATGCTGGGACACTAACCAGGCCAATCAGGTTAATGTTGTAAACAGACCTCAGTCACAACCTGATAGCATTTCCTGAAAATGGCATTTATTACTAAAATAAATGTCTTTTTTTTTTTTTTTTTAATTAAATTTATCATTGTCATTTTTTTTTTAATTAAGGTAATTTAAGACACGGTTAGTGTAAAGGAAATACACCAGTCTCATTCATTATTCATTTCTGAAAAAAAAAAAAAAAAAAAAAACAATCAAGTTTCGCATTGGGCCCCCCCCCGAACCAGGAGGACGGCCCCTCTTACCTCCACCCTGGCCCAGACCTGCATTATCGTGCACGAGGGGTCCCCGCTCTCACTGAACCCTGGAAAGGAGCGAATACATCCTCAGCTCATCCACAGCATTACTACCGATAGAGATGTCCCTTTACAGACAGAGACAGACACGCACGGACGGAAACACGCGCGCAGGCCGACGCATGCATACGCACACACTCACCAACACGATTTTAAGCATTCTGCTACCCTTTGATATTCACTCCGGACACGCAACAGACAGAAACAGACACACACACACAGACAGACACACACACAGACAGAGACGTGTAACAGACAGAAACAGACACACACACACAGACACACACCACAGAGACGTGTAACAGACAGAAACACACACACACACACAGACAGAGACACACACACCACAGAGACGTGTAACAGACAGACACAGACACACACACACAGACACACACCACAGAGACGTGTAACAGACAGAAACAGACAGACACACACACAGACAGAGACGTGTAACAGACAGAAACGGACAGACACACACACACAGACAGAGAGACACACACACCACAGAGACGTGTAACAGACAGAAACAGACAGACAGACACACCACAGAGACGTGTAACAGACAGAAACAGACACACACACAGACAGAGAGACACACAGACCACAGAGACGTGTAACAGACGGAAACAGACAGTATGAAAGGGCGCGTGGCGACTCACTCTCCTCCACGTCCTGCTTCATGTAGTCCAGCGCTCGTGTGAAAGCGACCCTCAGCTCCTCCAGCTCCCTGCTCGACTCTGCGAGGGGGGGGGGGGGGGGGTTCACAGTGACACTGATCAGTGGGAGACCCCAAAAAAAGTGAGGCGCCTTCACATTTTCCCTGGGTAAATAATAATAATAATTTTCACTCCACCCCTCCCTTTTCCTTTGCACTCATTTGCTGGGACAGAAGCGATGAAGCCCTGGCTCGCGGTTGCCGGGGGCGACATCGGCCAAGGCCCGTTTTCAGACGCCCGTCGCCAGATGGGCTCGAACGGCCGCGTTTTCATAAATACAAAATGGCCGCTTCGGATACGGAACCAGAGCGATAAAAAAACCGTTTCAGAAACGAGGCAATAAAACCAAATTATAACCGCGAACGCCGTTTTGGCCAAGGCCTTTGCGTTCACATTTTCTGTTACAAAAGTGTACACGCGTACTGCAGTGCGTACAATCACATACAGCCACTCCCTGAGGGTAGACAGGAAATGACCATAGAATATCAGAGAATGATGATTCAGAGTCACTGAGACGAGCACCATAAAAGTGTGCCTCGTTACAGGCGCAAAAAACCGAGCAACACTGCAATGCCTCAGAGACGCTGTACTTCACAATGTTCCAGCCACCTATTTCTACGCGTTATGCAAACTATCGACAAGTTTCATTTTGTAATTTAAATTATTCTCGGGGAGGATCCGTAGGGATCGTGAAACAATATGAACAACTTAAGCACACTACACCCGTGAGACTACAGACATCCAAATGCTTTTTTTTAGTTTTTTTTTTTAGATACAACTGATAATTTCACATCAGGCATTTAGCCTTTAACTGCTTGTGATGTCATCTTATACATACACTATATACACCAACACCCTGACGTCCAGGTTTAACTTGTAAAAGAGGTTCTCACTCTCAGTGGGACCCCATCAAGATAAAGGGGATCCAGGTGAGCCCTCACCTTTGCTGAAATCCACACGTCTCCGCAGGTAGTCCAGGTACGCCTGCCAGATGTCCACGTAGTCCGTCGCCTGGATGAACCCGGCGTTCAGAGCCTTCTCGAAGATTTCTGGGAATGAAAACACACACTTTGCTTTGCCCCGTTTCTGTACGTGCTGTAGGGTTTGACTCCGGCTGCTACACACCGAACTGGCGTGCAGTGACCTTTCTGTAACCCCCGTGAAATCCTAATAAAAATATAATTGAAAAAATATATATAAATAAATAACGTCAAGACAGCAGTAGGATGGACCCCAGGATATTCACTGAACAGTTGCACAAACAGACTAGACGAATCGTTTACTTCGGGCGAGCGAACGTATTGTCGCCCCCCCCCCCCCCCCCCTTCAGGAAAAGCGGCCATTTAATTCACAACGTTGCTTTCATTAAGCAAGAAGCTTTTATGCAAATCAGCTAATTGCACCAAGGAGATTTACAAAAGCAGTGACTGCAAAAAAATAACTAGGAGCCAGAAGCAGCGCAAAAAGTGCTTGAAATGATTACACTTCCAGCACAATCAACCGAAACCGATACACGTTCAACAACCCAAATATCCAGTCCAAATTTAAGTCCAAATATCCAGTATTAAAGCGAATCAAGCAAATAGCCAGCTTGTGATCACCCCCCCCCCCCCCCCAACATCTCAGTAAGGGGCCATTTTTTCCTTCAAATTCTAACACATTTAAACAACCGTACATGATTACATAATCATTAAAAAGCTGCTGAATTAAAAATATTGTCCTGAGAGCTTACAGCAGCGTGAAGTCCATCTACCCCTCCGTTTACGAACATCGTGCAAGTTTCCCCGCAGGGAGGGAGTATTTGGCTGAAGCTGAGGAAGGGGCCTTTCGCATGACGTGTGGACGCGCTCGTCTTTAACGTTGGCGATGCAGGCCGCCTCGTTCGCCACTGCGGAGGTGTCTAAATGACTAGCATCACAACCGCCATCGGGGCTTGGGGGAATAAGCCACTGAGCACATGTGCGAATGCACAGCACAAGGTGCCGCCGTTAAACACTTAATTGCAAAATAAGGAACAAAGATTTTTTTTTTTTTTTTTAAACCTAGATTGTATCAACAAATACTAAACACTGAGAATATGCAAGGCCTACCCTAGACTATGACCACAGTAGGCTACCTCAGATTAAGGCCATGCCATTTTGGCTCCCGTTTCCCAGCCACATCTTTGCCTACACGCACACACCACACAACACCAGTGCATGTGCACAAGACGCCATTTTGGCTCCCATTTCCTCAGCCAGGCATTCTGTCGCCAGTGCATACGCTACCTGACACGGTCTGGTGCTCCGCCCCGTGCCTCTCCAGGGCCAGCAGGTAATTCTTCCACAGGCCCATCGTCCAGGGGCAGTTCCGCACTGCACGGTCGTGAGAGGACAGAACCAGGTCCCGGATCTTCAGCTGCCGGTCCTGATACAGGGAGAGAGAACCTGGTAAGGTCCAGAACCTCGTATGGTCCAAAACCGGACGAGTTCCTAATGAACACAGAGCTGCCGGTCCTGATACAGGGAGAGAGAACCTGGTAAGGTCCAGAACCTGGTACGGTCAAGAACCGGAAGTGCCTTCAAAGTGACTAGTTCTGAAGGTTAAAAATAAAATTTTTTTAAAACTTCTGATGATGTTGGCTATGTTCTATATTCATGGCATTTTTAAGGCCAAATCCTCCAATTAAATTAAATAACTGCGCAATTTATTTGGCAATTCAACGAAAACACACTTTTGGAATAACGTTATCTCTGAAAAGCAAGCAGGGCTCAGCTTATTTCAGTTAAATCACACAGCTTTACGGTCCACGGCCAATATTACAGACTCCGCAGAATGGCGGTTGAGCAGAGCTCGGGCAAAGACACTGCCCCCTGGGCCCGGTTGGGCCTTCAGATCCAATCTTAACCAGATGCACCTGCAGTCTGGGCCAAGCCCAAAAAAAATCAAGCCAGGTCCATTCAGGTTGAGTTAATTATTCAGACCCGCGAAGGCAACAATTACTGCAGCGGTCCTCAGCCGCCGGACGCCCGGATTACATTTTAAAATCGTGGCGTCTGTCCAATTCAATTAAAAGGTTTTTCCCGTGGAATTTTGGCCGACGCCGAGCCTTCGCCACATTCTCCGGTGCCACCATGTGGTCATTCCACCCCGTACCCCCCTATACCACACCCCCCCCCTCCCCACCCCAACCCCCCCACCTCCGTCCCAAGCCAACCCCCCCCACCCCCCCAGTTTCAGTGGTCAAAAATTTGAATCCCATTACCTTCCAATTAAAACGATTTAAAAATCCATGAATAAATTACATGAACTGAAAGGCGAAAAGTTTTCGTTTTTTTTTTTTTCCCCCAGACCCTGAGGGCTCCTGTGTGTGGAGGCAGGCAGGCGGGCGGGCGGGCAGGGAGGACGGCTTCTCACCAGATACTTGGTGTATTTCGCCCACATGTCGGGCACCAGGCAGTTCTCGGCTAGCGCCCGCTCGAAGATGATCTGGATCCGCGCCGGGTCCCCCTCCTGCTGCTCGTAGTCGATGTACGCCTGGTACTCGGCCAGCTTGGGGGGCTCGGCGACCAGCTAGAAAATAAACCAGGAGCAGCGGGACTTCTTAGTCACAAAAGGGGACTTGTGCTTGCATACACTGAAAAGTGGCAAGGCGGCTGCAGACAATACACATCAGTGTATGTGCACATTAATATGTGCTTATGTGTACAAATACAAGCAGACAAAGGGGCAGTTTGCATTTAATTGTACAGTTTGATAGTGCACCAGTGCTCAGTTTACTTCAACTGATCTTAAACGAAAAAAAGTACAAATGAAAAATGCTAAATAAATCAATCCATGAAGTATACAAAGAGGTTCTAGCAAATATTCATTACTAAATATCAACGTGCAGCCTTTTGCACACATTTTAACTGTACAAAATCCCAAAATAAATATTTGTTCACACCAATATATCGTTTGACATCATAAACCGGTGTAAATATCAAAAGGAATTGTAAATATTTGACTACAGTTCAGTAACTCGTAGATTTTGCATATTAGACACAGCTATACAGTTCAAGACAGAGCTGCCCAACCCTTTTCCTGAAGATCTACAGTCATGTAGGTTTTCACTCCAACCCTAACAAAGCACATCTCATTTAACAGCTAGAGATCTTGTTAAACTCATAATCGGTAGAATCAGGTGTGTCGAATTAGGGTTGAAACGAAAACCTACAGGACGGTAGATCTCCAGAAACCGGGCTGGGCATTCCAGGACCAAAACATAACGCTGGTTTCCAAAAAACTTGATAATACTGAGGACCGTGAGCCGAGGGCGTTTTGAAAGGTGCCACGTTGCCATATCTGAAGCCTTAATGATAACCAGCTCAACGGGATGGCCAGACAGTCCAGCCTTAGACGAGGGACTCTCAGGACACCAAAAGCTCAGCAGCCTTTTCAGAAATCTGCGTTCGCCCGGACGCGGTCTCTCCCCCCGCGTCCTGTTATCACCTCTCAGCCGCGGCGTCTGAGGAGATTAAACGCCGAGGTACCCACCAGGGCCTCCTCGAACGGCTTGCTCTTCTCCATGTGCTGCAGGGCCTTCTTGTACTGCGTGGAGACGGTCTCCGGGATCTCCTTATCCGACCACTCCTCGTACTCCGCAAACGTAGCCTCCATATCTGCAGGCACGCAGACACACACATGACACACTTGAATAATCCCATTTCCATCCCCCCCCCCCAACCGCCATCGTTTCTCCACCAGGTCCCGTTGCTACCTCATGTCCGAAAGTGGGATTTGCAATCGAGAGAGAGGGGGGGGGGGGGACGCTTTTTTTTTTTTGGGGGGGGGGGGGGGGGTGGGAATAGCAGAGCCAGATTAGGGGAACAGGAAGGACAAAGGAGGAGATGCGGGAGGTTTATTTCGGGAGCGGGTGCCACAGACGGAGGGGCAGGTTTGGCAGCGGCAGGCGGGCCTCAGGTGGACGGTAAGCTGGCTCAGGATGCCCGCACGCGGTGCCCGCCCATCTGCCCCGCGCTCTGAGCCACGGACGGACCCGGCCAGGGACCTCGTTCTGAGCCCGGCCAGAGTCCGCCCGCCGCCAGGCTGGACGCTCAACGAGCCTCAAACCGCTTCTGGCTCCCCAGTCTTAACGAGCCAGGAGCAGCGGAGAAAGAGCGATCTTTCAGCACAACGAGCAGGCCTGCTGGCTCTCCGCTCCGCTGTGCTCCTTCTGAGACCAAGAGGAGAAAAGCCTTTCACAGGGACGGGTCCCACAGGACGGGTCCCCAGGCCACACAGGACAGGAGAGAGCGTAATGCTACTTCAAAAACACACACAGACAGGCAGGTATACAAAGACAGACACACAGACACAGACAGGCAGACAGACACAGACACAGACACAGACACACACACAGACACACACACAGACACACACACAGACACACACACAGACACACACACAGACACACACACAGACACACACACACAGCGACAGACACACACACAGCGACAGACACACACACACACACACACACACACAGGCAGGCAGCAGGCCGCCTTACCCATCAGGGGCACAGCCAGCTGGCGGCGGAACAGTGTGTGGATGCGCTCGAGCTGAGCGTTCAGCAGCCCCTGCTGCTCGCGGGTGGCGATGCTTCCTGGAGGAGGCTGTGGAGAGAGAGAGAGCGGTTGCCAGTTTCACACAAAAAACCACAATAACTGAAGAGGTGAAAAAAAAAAAGGGCAGAATCAGCAGCAGCTGTGACGGGATATTGCCGAGGCCCCAGGTGTGCAGTCTCACAGAGCCCAGCTTTACTACCAGCCCTTCACAGATTCACTGCAAATGCGCCAGTACTGGCCCCAATTCCAACGGCGTGCTACCCAAAAGCAGGACACACATTCTGCACTGGGTTTCCAAATGCTTAGTAGAAACAAGATACATTCAGGACTTTTCCAAGCATGTCATGTAACCAACAGCAGACCCCCCCCCCCCCCACTGTAAGCTCAATACATTACATTACAGGCATTTAGCAGATGCAGATCAAGAGAGACTTACACATAGCAATTCACTATGTACAACACTCAGTAGACAATTATTTTTGGTTCTTACTGGAAAAAAACCAACCATTTTATTAATCTACCAAAGACATACCGCAGACAAAGACTTTCTCCCGCCTCTCTGCAGAGCGGAGAAAGCCACAGCGATGCACTACTCCAGGTGACCTCACCTGCATGGTGCTCATGATGGCGTTCTCGAACTCCCGGTACGCCTCCCACACGGCCGTCCCCTTGGTCATGTGCAGGCCGACAGCGGTCAGGGCTCTCTCGAAGATCGCCCGCACCCTTTCGATGCCCCCGGGCACCCCCATGCCCCCGATGGAGTACTGGGCATACTCCAACCAGATTTCTGGGCCTAGGTCCAGGAGCCAAGTCACAGCAGTTTAGAATATTATATACGCTGTACATTAACACCTACAGTCCATCCCCCCGCCCCCAAAAAAATATTAAAAGCAATGGAGGGCCATGCTCACATATATAATCTTTCACGGCTTTCTCGAAGAGCTCGTTCACTTTCTCACGGTTGGGCTCCTCCTCAGTCATGCGAATCTCGTCTTTCAACCAGTCCAGCCAAATCTCTGCAGAGGAGAGAGGAGGTCAAGTTGTCCGAACATTCATAACAAATGTCAAGGACATTACCCTAACCCACTCTCGTGACAGCAACACAGAGGATCGTCAAAACTCAAGCTCTTCTTTTCCCACAGTAAAACACACCTCAACAGTTAATGGAGGCATACCGCAGGGTATAACAGCAAATGACACAACCGTTGTTCGTATTTTGCCTAGTTAGACCTGTATGCCAAGAGCTGTAACGGTCACACCAATAAGGTAGCCAGGCGCTAACCTTCCGTGAGTGGGAAGAGCTCGCTCATCTTCTGTCTCGCCCTGCGCAGCCGAAGCAGCTCTCCTTCCTGTCGCAGTAACTTGATGAGATCCACATGGCAGTTGTAGTCAAATGCATTGATGGACAGCTGTAAATCAGAGAGCACAGAGGCGGACGATCTCAACGACCTGTAGAGGATTCCACGTGTACGACAAATTGTGTGGGATTTTTTTTCCAGCAGTGAAATGAGACAGTGTTACTAGCGTAGCTAATTAACAAATATCATAAACTGGCTAGTTAGTTAGCTATATAACGTTAGTGTAGCCTACGAGTTGAATTCTGCGTTGTTGGGTTTAATAGAAAGCTAGCTCACTTACTAAAATGAAAACCAATTCAGCCATCTAGCGAATGTGATTAGGTAGTTAGCGTTAGCCGATGTTGATGTAATCACGCCCACGCCATTTGTTCAGAAACGTTGTATGGGGGTGCCGAATCTGTGTGCACCATCATGACTATCCCAATCCCGCCGAACAGACGCGCGCATGGAGCTTGAACTGCGCTCTGCTAGCGTCAGCGAGTCAGCCAAGTAACTGGAAACTTATAAAGAAGTCGTGTACGCATGTACACCCACTTCTCAACTCGTACAAATCAACACACATGAACCCTTAGCTAAATGACCAACTAGTCCGCATGCAAGGCGTTGGTTGAGGCTAAGTGGCTAGCTAGCTAATTAGCTAGCAATATAGCGCATAGCTAACTAGCCATTAAATTTAAATCCCAGCTTAAAGCATAGCAAATACTAACTAGCAGGAACTTGCGAGAACCCAACTAAGAAGGTGCGCTAAATATTACAGACATAACGTCCAGAAAAAAGCCACAAATATCCAAGCGTAGAACAGATCATCGCAGCTTCATCAATAACAATTAGTGAAGGAGAGTTTAATTCGCTAAGCACCCGATGATGGGCTAGCAGCTAGCGAGTGGCACACATCGCACCTCATTCATTCATTACTCATACCTGCTCTTCCAAACGTTGGATTTCGGCTTCGTTCTCTTTTTCATCATCAGACGAATCATCTTCTTCTTCATCAGAATCCTCGACTCCCATTCCCTCTTCCTCATCTGATTCCATTTCTCTTTCGACCCCGGTTGCCGCCGCCTCCTCCTCCATCTCTTGCAACTGCGTCTCCTCTTCGTTCCCCTTTGCCGCCATGTTGGGACTCGATCTGCCTGGTAACAGTGAAGGGTTGTTCAAAGAAGAAGCCTGATTTCAAAGACCTTGAAGGACAAAATGCAATACAAAAATGGACGAAAATTCATGTTGAATATATTTGTCATCTTTAATTAGGCGAAATTTGTATATGCGGAACTGCTATAACTCGTTTCATTGTAAAGGGGTTTAAATGATCTTTCAGGCGTTTTTAAAGCCATTGATACGCAACAGAGTTTGTAATATATCACGTGGTAACAAGACCATCCCACTTGACGCCATGTTTGTAAGGTGCTCAGAAATATGTTTAATGACAGTACCTTACTGTCGGAGTGCTTATTATTCGAAATTTTAGTGTCAAAACACTTTCTGGCGTGTATATTTTGTTCCTTCTCATTAACTTAATACCATTATGGTGAGCTGCGTATCTATGCCAGTAGCTACCTTTTTAGGCGACGGAGCAAAAATAGTAAATAATTAAATTCCAGAAAGCTAAAATAAAATAGGCGGTGCTACAGAGAAATGACACCGATCATTCAGTCAACTGAATTTCTCTCACAAAATCCAAATTCAGTGCCAAATTCTAATATTCCAGAAATTTTCACACAATTGAATTGTGTTCTAGTCATTTTAACACAATTGACTTGAACAAATAATGACTCCCCCCCCCCCCCCAAAAAAAACGGTTTCTTACAATGTATCAATGTGTAATTAATCACAAAAACAATGTCAAAAAAGTAAACAGATAAGACGAGATAAGACAGAGCTAAATATAAAAATAAAATGTGTGTGTGTGTGTGTTTGTGTTTGTGTTTGTGAAGTGTAGTGCACTATATTTTTCCATTGTATTCAATTAGTTTCAAAAGGGCCAGTCACTAAATTGTGTATTCTGCACGCACATCAGGTGGTCCTATAAAACTTTTTAATGTAAACATACTGGCCACTGCTTTTGATATGGTCCACATGCTAATACCTCTTCTTTTAAAAATACTTTTTTAAAGACGCAATATGAATGTGATATTATAATAGATGATGTTACAACTACTGTCTGCTCTTACAACACATGTTCAAGCATTCCACAATGATTAATAGCTGACATCGGCGGTATGTGTAATATTGTTGAGTTTTTGGTCACGTTTAAAACCTTACTTTACAGAAATTGAAATGTGAATACGAAATGACGGAGTTAAGGTCTCGTGCTTTTCTGCCGCATGCTTGTTATGTGTGGATATGATGTATCACTGCGAGCCCCGCCTCCGTGGTTGGGGCGGGGTTAATTTCTATAGGTTATTTGCTTCTCTGGTCTTACACTAGCTAGCTAAGTTACTGTTAACTATCCTCGTTTGCTGCAAACATGGCGGTAGTAGCTGTTAAACGTTGCGTTTCTCCTCTGATTTTTATCGGCAGAAGGCTGTCTGCGCCCGAAATAAAGTTCACGTGTCCATATCACAAAAAGGTAAGGTGCTAGCAAACACTGCGAAGGGCATTCGTCTATTTAGAATGCTACAGCAGCTAACACGCTAACATTAGCTAGCTAGGCATAAGATGATTTGTTTTGATACCGGGTTTGATATCAGTTTCGCTGCATGGACCGAGCAGTTGTGCCACTGCTAAGTCAAGAGTGCGTCTGTGACTTTAGTTTGACATTAAAGATATAACGTCAAATTGATACGCACATATTTTTTAGCTTAGATTCCAAAACTAAGGGTTGCCGGGTAACACTCAGGTTAGTACTTAAAGTACCCTAAACGTTGACGAAATAGCTAACTTAACATTACATGTCCTATAGATAAGCTAACTGTAGCCAAAAGAACAAAACGCCATATCATATGATTCGACGTTCCCCTGTGGCTAGCTTGTCTTGTGTAACTTCGCCATTTCTACTTTTCATTTCGTTACTAAAATGGCTATTTAGCTGTCAGACCTTACTAGTTTACAACGAAAAGGCTAGACTCTGCTAACTTAGACTGTAAAAATTAATACTTGAAACGGATATAAAGCTAGCAATGTAAAAACGTATCACTTCTTCAGGTTTATTAGTTTGGCTGTTCTGAAAAACAACGTGACATTGACAATGATCACGGCATGGCTAGCTGGTTGTGTGCCCCCTGGTTTCGTAATAGCGCGGCAGTTAGCCAATACGCTAGTTAGCTTACTGGCGCTTGCATACGCAGCATTATCAGCTGTAACCTCGGCTGAGCAATAATACGTTGTTCATTTGAATCTTCGTTGCGTCATATTCCATCAATACCACCTGAATGAAAAATTAACCCAAATCTAAATAAAAGCAGGACGTATTAACACATTATTTATAAAGCATTCTTATTGCGCACTTGGCAGGATGTTGTGGAACTGAGTTTGTGTTCAGCACTGACCAGCTGGTTGCCTGTTTACCTAAAATGAGAAGACCCTTTAAGCTTAATCCACATGGCTTAAAAAAAAAAAAACTGCCAAGGTGTTCAATACATACGCACGTACATTTGTGAGGGTAACGTTAGAGTTGCTGCAGTCCCTGTAGTGCAGTTAATGATTTACTACTAATCCATTAGTCGTTAATTTGGCAGAATTACGTAGCCTTTGCGAAACGGGGAAAACATGACTATTTCACTTTTTATAACCGGTCAAAAGCTCAACTGGTTCTAAGATTGAGTCATATCTTGAAGGAATATACGTTGTGTCTGTGCTTTATGTACAACTATTACATTGGAGATTCTGCTGTTGCGCACTGACATCAGCGCCTCAAGGACTTAAGCATCGAGTACGAGCATCTGGATTGAGTTTACCGTGCATCAGAATATCGTGTTTGCATTGGGTGTAAAATAGATTTTACCTGAACAACTCCAGGACTGGCAGTCTGTAGCTGATTCTTCTACAGGAAAACAAGCAACATGCTAACGTCACATTATTGTGAGAACAACCTCTCGGAAATTTTTTAAATATATTTTTAAAACCCTCTAATCTGTTGATTTAAGGTGGTTGACCACTATGAGAACCCCAGGAACGTGGGCTCTCTGGACAAAACGTCCAAGAACGTGGGAACGGGCCTGGTGGGGGCGCCAGCCTGCGGGGACGTGATGAAGCTGCAGGTATGTTAGCCAACCTCCTCCTCCTCCGAGTATTTATTTATTTATTATCTGTTTGCTTGTGCGTTGTTTTGGGTTTCCACTGTTCTCCGGAGTTTTGGGGTCCACAGTAAAGCAGAGAAATGTGAAGGATTGAAAGGCACTAAGATCTCGCGTTCGGTGACGCTTTTGGCCATTCCGCAGATCGAAGTCGACGAGCAGGGGAAGATTGTGGACGCACGGTTCAAGACGTTCGGCTGCGGCTCAGCCATCGCCTCCAGCTCCCTGGCAACGGAGTGGATCAAGGGCAAATCGGTTAGTGGTTACGTTTCAAGCTGTTATTGTTCATCATGAATTTATATATTTACAACATGTTGTTTTGGTATTCTTACCTGTTCAGGAAGGGTATTTGTTTGGGGTTTCAAGCGTCTGTCTGATTTTCTGAAAGGGGTGTGGTACTGACATGTTACCACTAGATGTCGCATCACGGAAGGGGATGGTCTGCGCTGCAGTGCTCTGATCAAACCTGTTATTGTTTGCTCTCTTTCCAGGTTGATGAAGCGCAGAAAATTAAAAACAC
The DNA here is from genome assembly GCF_013347855.1 of Anguilla anguilla. NCBI lineage: Eukaryota > Metazoa > Chordata > Actinopteri > Anguilliformes > Anguillidae > Anguilla > Anguilla anguilla. The sequence continues at coordinate 3,911,567 of NC_049210.1, read as the reverse complement.
TGAAATCGCCAAAGAACTATGCCTTCCACCTGTTAAACTTCACTGCTCCAGTACGTAACGTCATTTTGCTTTTATTATTTGCCTGGGTCTATGTCTGTGATTTAGTAACGGGAAACAGCCTCTACTGCACGTGGTGGAAGGCAAATGCGTCACGTTATGTGATGTCAGTTTATGTCATGTCAGGCTATGCTAAGTTATGCTACATTACACTATGTTATGTCATGTTGTGTTATGGTATGCTATACTGTGCTACTCTACGTTACGCTATGTCATGTCATGCTGTGCTATGCTATGCTATGTTATGTTATGCTATGCTATGCTACGTTACGCTATGTTATGTCATGTTGTGTTATGCTATGCTATACTGTGCTACGCTATTTCATGTCATGCTGTGCTATGCTAGGCTATGCTATACTGTGCTACGCTACGTTACGCTGTCATGTCATGTCATGCTGTGCTATGCTACGCTATGCTATGCTATGCTATGCTATGTTCATACTTTCCTTACTGCCGCGTCTCGTTCCCCGCAGTGCTGGCAGAAGACGCCATAAAAGCCGCCCTGGCGGATTACCGGCTGAAGCAGCAGGACAAGGAGACGGCCAAGGCCAGCAACTGAAGGGCCTCCTGACCCAGCGACCCGAGTCTGCCGTGTCCCATTCCTCAATCTTCCTAAGTAGCGCAGCCTTCACCAGGGCCAACATACAGTACCGCCAACAATACCGCCCGGCAGGCTCCTCCCCCCCCCCCCCCCCCCCCCCACCCGCCTCCTCTAGACAGGAGGTCACGTTGAACGCACAATATTAAAGTAGCTTCTCTGAGGAACGCGCTGTTAAGTTAAAAAAGCCTTATCGCTCTCAGCTAATACAGCCAGGGTGACTCTTCTTCTGTGTTTGTTTGTTTATTTTTACTCAGTAAAAACTCAAGTTCTGTCTCTTTGGGAGTTTGTTTTATGAATATTCAGGCGGTTGTGCTGAGCGATGCCTAATTAAGCCTACGCGTGCGGGGTGCATTTTGGACATCGTGTGAACAACCCCGGTCACGGGGTTTGTGGGTTGTTCATGTTGCTCAAGTTGTTCAAGTGGCAGATAAAAGCAGCCAGTTGTCAAAAATTGTAAATCTTGTTTATTTGCATTGTAAATTTTTATTTTGGCATTTCAGTTTGGGCGGCTGGCTATCTGGATGTGATACACTCATGTATAGGAGAAAAAAAAAAGAGTGTGTTAAGCTAGTCTTGCAGATTTACAGTTGAGGTACAAATAGCATTCATTCTAGCTGGATGGAAACAGTTTGGTTTGCCGCATTGATGAAACTGTATTGCCTTCACAGAGCTAGATGTTGATGATATAATCAATGTATTTGTGACGTCCTAACAAATCCTTGAAAATGCATAAAATAAAATAAAATAAAATCTCTCTCTCCAAAAATGAGTCCTGTCTTGCATTTGTGAGGAAAACCAATGGCTTCATTGTTTTATTCTGCTTTCCTGTGGATAGAGTGCGTGGTCGTGTCTATGAGAGCTGAAGAGGAGCCACTCTCTGGTTCCTGTGTAGGAGTTTCTTCAGCAGCACCAGCACTGCGATCAGCAGCAGAGCCACCAGCACGCACAGGAGGGCCAGAAGGGCCGTGACCGGGGTGGGGCCCCACACACCGGTGGGCCCCCACGGGCCGGTGGGCCCCGGGGGGGCCGTCGCAGGCAGGACGCCGGCCTTGTTCGTGGGCAGGACGGGGCTGGAGATCTCAGGGGCGGTGTAGCTCTCGGGAGGGCGGGGGCTCCCGGGGTCGTCCGAGCAACCGGGGCCCCCCTGGGGTCCCTGTGTGGGGGGTGGGGCCACAGGGGCCAGGGTAGAGTTCAAAGACAGGCAGTCCTCGTAGCTCAGCTCCTCCAGGGCGTAGCGCGTTTGCGCGAGTCGCGCGTGAAGGGCGCCGTCCTCCCCCGGCACAGATTCCCCGTCCGGCTCTACTCCAGCGGGAGCAGCGGGTGAGGGACCGGAGTCTCCAGACATGGCGGGTGAGGCTCGCACGGCGGGAAGCTGAACCCTCGCCTCGGCGTTCGGGACGGTGGCCGACGCCCCGTCGGCGTCGGGGGCGACGGTGGCGTTGGGCCTGAGCGCGCTGGGGCAGATGGCGGTGACGGGCAGGGTGAGGAGCGGGCGGCGGGCCAGGTGGCGGGGGGCGGAGCACACCAGGCGGGCGGCCAGCCGCAGCCTGCCGTCCAGCAGCCAGCGGTACAGGTAGAGCAGGTGGCACTCGCACGCCCACAGGTTGCCCTCCAGCTCCACCGCCCGCAGCCGCCGCATGCCGTCGAAGGCCCGCTCGGGGACCGACCGCAGGCAGTTGCCGCTGACCTTCAGCACCTGCAGGTCGACCAGGCCGGCCAGCGAGGGCGGGTCCAGGGCGGCGATGCAGTTGGCCGACAGGTCCAGGTGGGCCAGGGAGGGCGGCAGCGACGGGGGGAGGCTCCGGAGCCGGTTTCCCCGCAGGCTGAGCACCCGGAGCTTGGCCAGCCCCTGGAAGGCTCCGGGCTGGATGACCCGGATGCGGTTGTCCTCCAGGTCCAGCCGGGTCAGGTTGCCCAGCCGCCTCAGCGCCCCCGCGGTCAGGTAGGTGAGGCGGTTCTCCTGCAGCTGCAGGGCCTCCAGGCTCGCGGGCAGGCCCTTGGGGAAGCGGGCCAGCAGGTTGTGGCTCAGGCTGAGCTCCTGGAGCCCGGAGAAGGGCTGCAGCAGGTGGTCCACGTCGCACAGACGGTTCCGGGCCATGGAGAGCACGGCCGTGGCGAGCGGCACCGAGCGGGGCACGCTCCTGAGGCCCAGGGCCTCGCAGAGAACCAGACCCCCGTCGGGGCGGGGGCAGCAGCACCCCGAGGGGCAATCGGAGAAGGCCACGCCGACGACCAGCAGGAGACCACACAAGCACCGGACCATGACTCACTGTGGGGGGGGGAGGGGAGGGTGGGAGGGGAGGGCGGGAGGGAGGGGGAGGGGGAGGGGGGAGGGGGGGTAGTGAGAGCACATAGCAACCTGAGACACCAGTTCCCCATATGGCAACATCACAGCCGTGAGTCACGGAATAGGGAAATGAGGGAAACCGCTCAGCTGAGTCTGCATGTTCTTCCTCATTCAAAAAAAAAAAACTCAACTGCAAAACAACATTCAGTTCTTAAGTTTTGATTGGAGTGTTCAGACTGAGGATGGGGACCCACTGGTGGGTGACAAACGGAGATGACACAAAGTCCTTGTGAGAAACATGCAGACCTCCCACAGACATTTAAGTCCATCAAATGAAATACCACTTTAGCTATAGCTTAACAAACACACACACACATTTATCCATCCATCCATCCATTATCTATACCCGCTTATCCTGATCAGGGTCGCGGGCAATGCTGGCGCCTATCCCAGCATGCATTGGGCGAGAGGCAGGAATACACCCTGGACAATCTATCGCAGGGCACACTCACACACTCATACCTATGGGCAACTTAAGAGTCTCCAATTAGCCTACAGCATGCCTTTGGACTGACTGACACAAACATTTATATATATACAGTAATTATGAATGTCCTTAAAATAGCTCAGGACATACAGAGCTTTCAACGTCTCCCTCAAAGGTTTCCATCAAAGGATACCAGAAGTAAAAAAGAATACCAAACGCCTCATGCCCAGGTACAGGCGAAACGGGGTACATACCATCGCCCTCTGCCCGCGGTCCGGCTCCTCTTCTCCCCAGCGTGGGACAGGACGTGCGCTCGCGAGGTCGAACCCCTTACCCGACCCGCCCGCGCTCCTGCGATGCGCTTTCCAGAAACCGCCCCGCCTTTGCGTCTTCCCCGCACTGGGCCATCAAACATTAATGGCACCTTCAGGTGTTCCGTTACTCTTATCTTCGTCGCTGTATCTTCTTCGCCATCTAAATTAATTGAGCGCCCTCAGGCGCGCTCTCGCGTTTGAAAAAGGGGCGTCCCGAAGACATCGACCGCGCCGCGTCCGAGGGGACGCCCAAAGCCGAAACTACGAAAGGCAACAGCGGTCCACAATGGTGGCTGTCTTTGTTTGCGCCGCTGAAGAATGGCTATTTGCTAAAGGTGCTTCGTGGGGTCAAAGGTTAGCCATTGGGCTTAAATACATCCGGAGAAAGAGGTACGAGTGTTCAAAGCCTTTTGCGAACTGAGCTTCCACGGTGGCTGTACAGTTCTCTCTCTCTCTCTCTCTCTCTCTCTTCCTCTCCAGATGGGAGGAGAGGGGACAGGCGGTTGGGTAGTACATTCCAGAATTATTTAGCACCTCTTCCACAAAAGAGCGGGAAACGTGACCCCGAACCACGGCACTGTCCAGGGCTCACGTTTCGCTTGCCAACCTGCCAGCGCTGGCTTTTCACTTTCCACGTTTGATGTCTGGTGTCTGGTTTGAATTGCGTCAACAGGGCTCTACGCTCATATTTTATCCAAGGGCCTCATGTGCTCCTAACTTAAAAAATTAAAAAAAACTTAGGAGTACACCAATGCATCCCAATTAGTATTCGATGTACTCCTAAATTGTTTTTTTCCAGTTAGTACACATCAATTTTCGGGAGGAAATGCTCCTAAAATAGGAAAATTGTAGTGCCCTGATGAAACATTCAGCTTTCTGCCATTGGACTACACGTAAATATCCACAGACTCGACCTTTTAATTCACTTGTTTTTGCTAGAGGTAGTTCTACTCACTGCTTTTCATGAGCTGTTCACAATTCAAATAGGGTCGTGTCCTTCATACAGTTCTCCCCTTGTCCACAAGATGTCAGTGTTGTTCATAAATAATGTCACTATTACATTACATTACATTACAGGCATTTAGCAGACGCTCTTATCCAGAGCGACTTACACATCTTTTTTTTACATGATTTTTACACTATTGATTTGCAAGAGAGAATCCAAGTGAAATCATTTCCTTAATATTTTATGACATTAATATATTTAAATTACATGCAACCACATTATAGCTGAGTGGTGTGGAATTGAAAATAAAATTGACAATAGCAGTTTAAATGGTGTGCATTCATACATGATGAAGAATAAGAGTGTCATTATGTTGCAACCGCACTGAAATGGGGCAAATCATCCACTTTGGAAGCTGGGTGTTTGAGAAATATTATTTTCTTTAAAAAAAAAAAAACAGAATACTAAATTCACAAATAAGAGGAACTGCAACAACGAGGGGCGGGGGGGGAGTAAATTCTTGGCAATGCTCTGTGACTAAGCTGCAAAAGTAACAGACTGTGAAAGTCCTGAACTTATTTTGATACAAAATAAGTTCTGGGGAAATATTATGATTCCATTTCCAATGTAACTTTTATAATGGTTAGGCGATTCCATTACCACTGACCACATACAAATACAACTGTCAAAATGGAAAGCATCCGCTGAAAGCACGAGATTTGTGCGCTATAGAAATCCTCAAAAAGAAAATCAGGGGAGGTATTCAACTGTGAGCATGTCAAATTTCAGTCTTCTAATTAGCTACTGAAATATTGATCAAATCCTGCGAGGCCCGCCAAGATTATTAACAGCGCGGGCTTTATCGGCGGTGTCTGGTACGTTGGCACCGGTAGCTCCCCCCTGGGTAAGACGTTTCCCCGCGTTGCCATCCTGTTTTGTTTTTTTTTTTTTGGTGCCCAGCCTTCTGAAGCGGCTTCTCTTTTATCACGAAAGGACCCGTGCCTCTCCGATGACAACCCTCCGACGACAGGTTGTAATGGCTGGTCTCTTGTACTGCTATAAACAGGAGCGCTGTTTTGGCACGCGCGCGAAGCGTACGGTGACGCGAGCGGCTGGAGTCTGTAGTGTAGTATCTGGAATAACCGTTTAGTCCGGGTTCTATCCGTAACGTAGCTCAGTGGAGACCATCGACCATTACTTATTGTACAGCTAAGCGGTATCTGTGACTCCAGTAACAGTTTTGGCAAGGACATCTGTAGTCAGTTCTGTCCATAATGCATTTGATATTCAGCTGGCAAAAAGGTCCGTGGTCTACACTCTAATGTATCACATTTACCCAGTTGATGATATGATAATGTTCACTAATTAAAAAGCAACTAAGCCATAATTAAAGACATGCCATGGCAAGGAAGGGAGAAGGAAGATCGTTTTACGTGGTGCATGTGGTGTTGGTGGACAGATCATAAAAGAAATTGTGATCAAATTATACTCGGGTGTGTAACCGAGGGTGTGGGTTTGATCCCAGATGCGGCCCTGCGATTATACACTTGAGTGAGCTACTAAACCTGGATTGCTTCAATAAATACACAGCTGTATGAGAAAAAAAAGTATTCATAAAGAATGTAAACTGTGTAAATTGCTCTGGATAAGAATCTGATAAATGCCTAAAATGTACATCTAAAACGCAGAGCATTCTAGGTGCTGATGGTAGTAGGATTTCAGGTAAACCTTTCCCATTTATGGTGGAATTCACAGACAATGACAAGTTTGTGACAGTTTATTGAGAGCAGTAGTCCTTCCTACACGTGAGTGTGTGTGTGTGTGTGTGTGTGTGTGGGCATGTATTACTATCTTTGTGAGAAACAAATGTCCCCACAAGGATAGAAAGATGAGTAAAATTACGTAAGGTGGGGACCTTTTGCTGGTCCCCACAAGTTCAAGAGGCTGTTTTAGGGTTAGGACTTAGGGTTAGGGTTAGGGTTAGAATTAGGTTAAGGTTAGGGTTAAGGTTAGGCATGTAGTGGTTAGGGTTAGGGTTAGAGGTTACGGAATGAATGTAAGTCAATGGGAAGTCCTCACAAGTATAGCAATATGAACATGTGTGTGTGAATGTGTATGTGTGTGTGTGTGTGTGTGTGTAATATTCAGCATGCCCAACCCCCACCCCACCCAGGTTGGTTCGCTACAGAACGAAAAAAGCAGTGCAAGGAAATCTTGACAAGGTGGTGTGGTGTGATAAAGTCCCCACGACCTTGATAACCTTTGCCATGAGGAACAAAATGCAGTCTTTACTTCCTCCATTTAACCAACAGGTTACTTTCACTGTTCACTTCTCCACATGGTGAAAGGGAAAATAGCAAATTTGCTGAAATAATTTTCTCTGGCATTCCTATTTAACACTTATGCCCTCTGGAAGGTAACCCTTTCGTCTAGCTTTAGGAATTTTTGTTTTGATTTTGTTGTTGCGTGCCAGTTGGTTTTAGAAATATGTCTAAACTGAATTAATGTCCACTTTTTGTTTGTGTGTATGTGTTCGCATTACTGGGTTTGTTTTGTAAAGTTATATAAAGCACATAGAATATTAGTTGCTAGTTAGCCTACGGGGCATGATTTCAATTCTACAACCTTTAAAGCAGCATCTTTTTAGCATCTATTTTACCTTTTCTTAGCAATGATTGTTATTTTACTCAAGAGAAAAAAATTCAAGAATAGACAACCCTAGAGTGGGTCCATGTTTAGTTTGCCACACGCTCCACACCCGGCAGTATATTTTTACTCGCGCTGTAATTTTAAAGATTATGGCTGCGCTTGCCAATGTTCTTTATCGTTATAGCAATCTTCTAATTTGGGCCCAGTTGTGCCTTTCATGTTTTAAACATATGGATGTCACCCTTTGTTATTTTTGTAAAGCTGAGGTCAGTGAAGCGTGGAAGAGTAGGGCTCTCTGATTTAGAACGGTTTTGGGCCGTTCCCGAAGTCACTCCGCGATTCTGTCCGTAGCTCCATCTGTTCCCATGGATTTAAAACGCTATTTCATTGCACACTGGAGCCAACGAAAAAGCCAAAACCGAGCAAAAGAAATCTGCCACCCTTTCTCGCGAGGCTCAGCTGAAAGAGAAGAGGCAGTCGGTGGTTGAAAAGAACCCGCGCGTGTTTTTATGTTAGGAGAAAGTGACAACGCCAATGAGGCGTAGAGAGGAACATCATGAATCACGCGTTTGGCTTCGGAATGCAGAAATCAAATATTTGTACAGTGCGCGGCCGTAACGCCTTTTCAGTGGCACTTACTACTTCTAGTCAATCCAGTCCTCAATCCAATCCAGTGTGTATGTTTTACCGTAATTACTGAAAGGTATTAACAGAGCGCCTAAATTAACAGTTGTGATTTATACATTGCCTTCTAGGAAAGTACAGACAGGCCTGTTCATAATGTGCCCCTTGAGGGTCTTTGCCGCTAAAACTTGACTAAAAGTTAGCCTACTTTATTGCTCCCATGTACTGACATTTGGGAAAGTTACAGTATATATTTTCATTCAGGAAATAAGATGCATGTTCAGGACTCTGGAAGAGATTACCAGTAAAAACAAAATCCTACTCCCTTAAGGCAATGTCTGCCTTATACAAAAAAAGAATAAGATGTCGGAGAGAGAGAGGAACAGTCTGAAAATGGCTATATTACTGCTGGGCTGTTACCCAACTTTTCATGGAAAGTCATAATATGTAGATATTAAGGTTGTGTGTGTGTGTGTGTGTGCGTGTGTGTGTGTGTGTGTGTGCGCGTGTGTGCGTATGCATGTGTGCCTGTGCATGTGCAAAAAAAGAAGAATTTTGTCAACATAATAGCAACAAATATTAAATTTAATTAACTACTTAAAGCAACCTAATTGGTTTTTCCTTCATTGATCAAGCCAGACAAGGGAATGTCTTTTATGTGTCATTATTTGAAATCAGATTGCTTGTAAAAATGTATTTACAGATTATTTTTAATGAGATGCAGCCAGAAAAAAATGAAAAGATTTACTTGCAATGGACAGTTGGTGAAGAACGGATTTGTCGTAAATAAGGTTTCAGCTCTAAATTGATGGGCGTGGCCATATTCTCTGGTGGAATCTGTTGCTTGTGTCCTGATTGAACATGGAACATTAACTGGGCCGAAATAAACCTTACGGATGGGAATAAGAAAACAGAAATTTATTTAAATTTCATACAAGAAAACAGGCAAAATGAAAAAAAAAAACATGTCTCCCCTGCAAAGAGATCAGTGGTGATACTTAAATACTTGAACATCAAACTCAGACTATATCAATAAAGATGGCTTTCCCTGCATGTCTGGTAAAAAAAAAAAAAAAAAAACACAACCTTGGTTTGATCATAAAAATAACATGAACATCACAGTGAAAATGAGTAGCACAAGTGAAAATATTTGAAGAGTGAATGGCAGCGTGGTCCTATGTTTAGATAAGAAGGGGTTATGACAGCATCGTCAGAACCTGGCATGTCAAAACACTAATTCTAATCGAACACACTGAATTACCACTACATGCACAAGACAATTGCATTACCCAAAATAAGATATAATGGTGTTAAAAAAAATAACCAAGTTCAATGTATAAGCATAAGCAATGTGTTAGAAATCTATCTCGGGTACCAAAAAAAAGGCGAAAAAATATCTTTGGTCTTCTTGTGAAGTGTCACCTTGCAAGACATTCAGCTATCCTTCCAAAATGTTTTGAAAAACTTTTGCTACATAGTAAAACACTTTTTAACACAAAATCCTTAAACAACACTGTACGTCATACTGTCAATACTGTTAAGACAATACTTAATACTGTCGTATTAATGTTGATTAAGAAAATGACTGCTCCTGATCTGTGTAGCTACTACGGGCGGATAATAGTTGTTTAAACAGCTATTAACTTCAGCCGAGAGGAGTGAAAAAAATACTCTTTGGTAATATAAATTTTGATTGATGTCATTGCCAAAATTCTACAGCATACGTCTACAGTAACGTCACCTACAGTACTTACTTGCTACTTGTATTGTTCTTATGCCCCAATCGTGCAGAGAAGCAGACGATCTCTTTACATAAACAAATCACACATAACATATTATGTGTTCTGTGAAAATATTTCGTGTTTGCTATCAAAGAAGGAAGAAAAGACTAAATGAGATGAGAACAAAAAGGAGTAACACTGTAGTTCTGTTTTTTTTTTTGTGTTTTAGTTTTTTGGTTTATGTTTTTAAAGCTTCTCTTGGTAATTACATTATTATGATAAGGTACACAGTTCAACAAAATAATTCAACTGTGAGCTATAAGGAAGCATGCCAGCTGTGTTTGAAACACAGCTGTTTCCCTCCCTATTTAGTTTTACACAGCAGGAGCAAAAACTTCCTGAACTTCCTGCCTAACTCTGACCTCACTTCCTGTTTGGGCAGGAACTTCACTTGTCCTTGTCTTTGTCCTCCTTGGGAGGGTTGGTATTCCGCAGGTGGCAAGTGCAAACCAAGGGCTGGCTCGGGGCGGGGCTTTCCTTGGCGTCCTTCCTCTTCTCCTCCTCTTCCTCGGGCTTCGCAGCCGGCTCGTCCGCCTTGGGCTTCTCCTGCGGAGCCTTCTGAGTCTCGGAGGCCTTCGGTTTGGGGTCCTTCCCTCTCTCCCCCACCAGCGCCTTGGAGGGCGTCCGCAGGTTCTTGTTCGCTGCGGCGGCGTCGGCCTGCTGCTGCCCGCTGGAGTCCGCCGGCTCGGCCTTCTGGCAGTCGTGGCCCTTCCCCGGCACCTCGCTGAAGGTCCTGGAGCCGCCTTTCTTGTCCTTCTGGTCCACGTACTTCTTGGCGGGGAAGGAGGCGGGGTAGTAGGCCTTGAGCTTGCGCTTGTGGCTCATGGCGGATGCGCAGCAGACGATGAAGACGACGACGATGAGCAGGGAGGACACCACGACGATGAGCAGCAGGTTGTCCCGCAGGAAGTCCACCACCTCGTTGAGGATGAAGTTCTTGATGCGGACGGCGGTGGTGACCCGGGGGGTGGGCGAGGCGGCGGCGGGGCCGGGCAGGCGGGTGGCGTAGGCCGTGGGGAACAGGAGCTCCGGCTCGCCGTCGCCGCTGCCCTCCGCGGTTATGTTGAAGGGGAAGGGCGTTGCCTGGCAACCACGGCTCCACACCAGGAACGCCGACACGTAGGCCACACGAAGAACCGCGGACGTCGTCATGGTTCCTCTGGAAACCTTTGATGGACAAAGAAGAACAAGGGGGAGGGGGGAGGGGGGGAGGGGGGGGGTGCTGTCAGTTCCCTAAAATTCTCCGGTTTCAATGTTATACTTCAGTTCCACTTAAACTGTAAACCAGGGATGTTTCCTGAAATTGTGAAAGAATGGTGGTTATTTTGAACTATGAGTCCCTGCACTATCATGGCGGCACGATCGGCGTTCAAAATGGCATAAATTGGAAGCACATTTAGCTTGTGGCTGCGCATACAGTAACTTTTCAGGCCCTGGGTACTTCTTCCATAAATAAATACAATGACTGGCGCGATGCACGCCTCTAATTTCGGCATCCATCTCCAGCTGCTTCTGTATTTACACCGACAGCCTGATGTTGAATCGTTCGGGCTGTTAAACGCACCACCAGGTGTCGGGGCGGCCATTTTGAGCACACCGGGTTTTCCTCCTCAAACAGATGCGCCTCTCTAGTGGCTGATGCCTTTCGGGCAACCCTGCCCCCCCGCCCCCCCCGCCCCCCCCCCCCATTTTGTTGCCGGTGGTTGTTCGGCACGACCCGCTGCGCTGAAGAATGGGGCCTCTCTGCGCGCGGAAGGAAGGCAGGAAGGCAGAGCGAGACGACGCTTCCCGTTCGCGCCGCTTCCTGTTTCGGTCGAGCGGCCGCGGCTGCGCCAGCGCCTCTTCGCCGGTTCACAGCAGCGTTGCCAATTTGGCGACTTTTTGACCTTCCCGGCGACTAACAATCTTATCTAGCGACTTCTAGCGAAATTTTGGCGACTTCTCGCTACTTTGGCAACCTCCATTCTCATTGTCGAGCAACGGGAATGAGAACCCACCCCCCTCCGCCCCAACCCCCCTCCAAGCCCCCCCGCCCCCCGCTGGCTCTGGGTGACACCAACCCTAGTGACACCACTGGACGTCATCACGCAATCTAGCGACTTTTAGCGACACTTCAGAGAGAGCCTATAGTGACTTCCGGTGAGATTTTTTTGGCAACACTGTTCACAGTTCTACTCTCACAAAACCCGCAGACCATGTCTGGATTTGCCCCAGCCTACCGGTGGAGTATGATAGAGGTTATGTCACCGCTCACGGCAGACGCGATTGGCCATTCTCTCAAACTGTTTACGTTTAATAAGACTTTGGAAAGGCTGTTGGCCCTGAACGGTCGCAGACAAAAGATAACATTTGGGTTAGCCTTAAAGGCTCAAACTTAATAAATGTGACTGTGTTGACATATTAGGTCTTGCACAGTTCACATATTTTTAGGGAAGGGGCACACTGATAAAGTTGTTTAAAATCAGTTTTGATCGCTGAAACTGAAATTAGTTCTAAAAAATTATGCCATTTCCCCTTTTTTTAGCGAAAGTTTTACGTTTAAACCACCTATGCTCAAACCATTTAAAATGTATGTTTTTCTGAATTATATTTATATTAAAAGGGCAGTAAAAAGCAGAATAAAAGTGCAGCTGGGCTGGGTCTTTAGGTTGAACTGGTGAATTCAGTCCAACGCCACACCAATAAGGCAGAAACCATACATTCTGCAGGGAGCCGTAGGGCCATGGAGATCAGCGGCTCCTAGTCTTAGTCTATATTTACATTACAGCAGCCAGCAAAACCACAAACTATGCAGACGGGGGCGGAGGAGCCATTTTTACAGAGCTCGCTGACGGGCCTCTCATTTATATCCTCAAGACAAACACGGGGAGCCAGCCAGAATCTGATGTCGGAAAAAAGTCCGCGTGCGCACATACACGTGGCTGTAAGTCCCAGCGTCTGTCAAATGTTCTGTAGACAGCTCCCTCATCAGAGTTAATACAATCCGTGATCTGACGGGGAGGGGTGAGCCTCATCCAGTCAGGGGCCCCGCCGGTTCCTGGTTGCTTTATTCGATTTCCTACCGAGCTGGATGATGTAATTTCTTAACGGATCGGTCTAAATCACATTACCCTTCCGCTGGTGAAGATATGTTCAGGCGAACATAAATATCCCCTAAAATATGTCAAAAAGTAGGGAAAGGACACTTAAATGGAATAGGTTTGCATATAAAACTAAAGTGAACATATAACAGTGAATCACAAAATCGAGCTAATGTGTAATATAATAAAGTATTAGGGCAGCGTTAACGTGACTAGAATTTTCTGATGAAACTATAAATTCCTCAAGTGCATTCACTGTGTATTGCAAAATGATGTCCTGGTAACGTTCTCCTTAAAAGGCGCAATCAGGCACATTTTGTTGATCTCACGAAGTTGGCCTTTCCTGGTTTACATGATTCCTGTTATATGGAGCAATCTTCCACAAGCAATCATGGTAATTATTTTTAGAAAATTAACCAGTTATCACACCAAAATTTATTTATTTATTTATTTTTTTGTTGCTGTAAATTACGTTTACAGTATACATTTCCACGGACTAGATTAAAGACCACTTTTTCAACAAAGAGGATGTAATTAACCCATCAGTGGCCTTGTGTGGTCTCTATGGTCAAAGAGGCTGACATGTGCTGAGCTAGCAGGCCCATGTGTAGTATTTCACCACAGTATTAACAGGCCTCAATTATATCCTGGAAATAGACTTCTGGTGGAGCCCCCGCCCCCGGTCCCCTCGACCCCCCACCCTCCACTCAACGTGAATATTCTCCGTATGTAAAGAGCATCTCTGAAACATCCTCTCTAAACATGAAGCTACAAAAAAAAATAGCGCTGCTGCCATCATCCATTCACCAGAGCGTGCGCTTTAAGCCAGCCACGATTCATGGCTTTCTTTATGCAGTATTAACACAAAGGAGGAGATTTAGGCCCCTGTGTTTCTTACAGTTTCAGAAGCTTCGTACCTGAGCCTCATAACCTGAAGTGTATTGTGTCACACGCTTGTACTTTATAAGTTTTCCTTGAGTAGAATAAAAAATAATAAATGATAACAAAAATAAATACATTATTATTATTATTATTATTATTATTATTATTATTATTATTATTAATAATAATAATAACAATAACAATATTTGTATCCGCTATAAATAGCTTTTTATCATCTTTCCCGAGTTCATGATTATTCTGAGATTACTTGCAGAAGTTTTAAATGGCGCTCAGCACATCTCCCAGCAAAGTTTTGGAAGAACTGTTTCACAGCTCATCTCAGCGCCGTGCGTGCCAACGTGAAGCAGCCCATTCCCCTATAAGGCGCTTGGAAGTCAACCTTGAGTGAATCAACGCTCAGCCCGAGCACAGACAGTGTTCTAGCACACTCAAGTAGCGGCACAATACCTCATAATGAAATTAATGACAATTAAACGCTAAGGTGGTGAGACAGATCGGCTTTAATAAATCTTTTTATAGCCGAAGAGGCTCTGTGTTACTCTTTCTCTCTCTCTCTGCCACGCTGTAGCCCAAACGTAAATAACTTCAGAAAATAAAGCCATCGGTACTTACAGTTCACCGCCTCGGCGACAGATCTGGAAGGCTTTCCTCGTACAGAGAACAGCGAGCGGACTTGGGGTAGAAAATCCGTACGGCCAAAAAAAGAAAAAAAAGAGATGGAACGAGAGATGGAATTATGGAAAACGATGTAGGTGAGACACGAGGATGCCGCCACTGCTCTTTTCCAAGTGCTGCTCCAGCTCCTGGCTGTTTGAAGGTTTTCTTGCCAGTTTAAAAAAAAAAAAAAACAGACACACACACACACACACGCACACACACAGTTTGCTGGACAGGATCCCGGCCTGTGGGAGAGATTCCCTCCCTCCCTCCCTCCCTCCTCCTCTTCTCTCCTCTTTTCCTCCTCCCTTTTCTTCCTTCAGAGGGGCTTGGGCTGAACGGCAGGGCACACATATTTTTCTCATTACGGCCCAGTTTAATGTGGCGTTGGGTGAGGCTGTGGGAGCGTGGGGGGGGGGGGGTTAGCCCAAACTCTTCCTCCACCCATCTCTCAATGAGGGTTAGGGATAGGGTTTGGGTTAGGAAACCCAAGAACCCAAGGCCGAGGACCCTTTTGCATATTTGGGGAGGCCAAAACGGGAAGTACTGCACGGATGATTTTGGGGGTGCGGGGGTGTGGAGGGGTCTGGTGAGTTTGGGATGTGAGCACTGTCTACATCAGCAATGTTACTGTAGCCTGTGTATCGCACTCCAAAGTCAAATTTACAACTGATGTGCGTCAAAATGTGTTTTAATTATATGCATTTCATGTTGGATGTAGCTGTGGCACGTATGTGACTCTACCTACACCACATGTGCAAGCATGTGCGAGACACACACACGCTCACACACACACACACACACACACACTCTCTCTCTCTCAAGCACACACACACATACACACACACACACACACTCTCTCACACACACACACACTCACTCACTCTCACACACACACACACACACACACACACACACTCTCTCATACACACACACACACTCACACACAGACACACACACACTCACACACTTGCCTATCCAGTCCCAGCAGAGCAGTAAACTCCAATGAGAGCACCATCTGTCACAATAAACTCTCATCTCCTGGTGAACCAGGCAGCCGGGCGTAACCCTCCTTCCTCTGACACAGAGAGGGGCCTTAAAATACATCATAACCGCCAAGGATTCCGTTCAGGACCGGCAGCGTAAAGATCACAGTTCCCCTGGCCGTTGGAAGGCTATTGGCCGGGAGATCGTACTGTCTTAAATGTTTATTTCCTACTGGCTTATTTCGCAAAGCATGTCCAAAATGAAGAGGACGAAGGCTATTTTAGCAACTCAAAATGGAACCTTGTCCACGATACTTCGGAGAAAGCTCCACTTCCTCTTCGAACCTCTGTCGGCAGTTTTTTCTTTTGGGCCTGCAATTTCAGAATTTATCGGAGCGAGCTTATAAAACATCCCACCACCTGCCGCTTTTATTAAAACCCGTTCTCACGGGCGGCTGTCAATCACCGGGCTCTGTAATGAAACCGCTGTGATGCAGAAGCCAGCGAAAGGAGCCGCTTGTGCCTTTTTTTTTTTTTTTTTAAAGAAAAGACTACCTTCCCCGTTACCCGTTAGCATTTTACCCGTTAGCATTTCTGTGACCGCGAGCGGAAGGAGAGAGAGAGGAGGAAAACTGGGGGCAACGCAAAGGCAAAGCGTTTAATTCGCTGTGAACAGGAAAGACACTGTTTCACCTGGCAGAGGCGTTAGCGGCTAACGGCAGCGCCTCCTCCTCGTTCCCAGGCCGTACCTCCAAACACCTGCCTGGGATCAGGTAAGGCCAGTTCCGTACACCCCTCTCCCTCAGACAGCAGAGATCTGTCCATCTCTAGCCTTCTCTCTCTCTCTCTCACTCACCCTCCCTCCCTCCCTCTCTCTCTCTCTCTCCCTCCCTCCTTCCACTCTCTCTCTCATTCCCTCCATCCCTTCCTCCCTCCCACTCTCTCTCCCTCCCTCCCACTCTCTATCTCTCTCTCTATCTCTCCCTCCCTCTCCCTCATCCTCTCTCTCCCTCCCTCTCTCTCTCCCTCTTCCCCCCTCTCCCTCTTCCTCCCTCTCTCTCTCTCTCTCTCTCCCTCTCCCTCACCCTCACCCTCCCCCTCCCCCTCCCTCTCTCTCTCTCTCTCTCTCTCTAATGGGCGAACCCCCTCATTTTGCCTATCCGTACCTCCCAGCCTGCCCTCTAATTCAGTTTGGATGATTACAGCCCAGCCCAGCCCTGCCCCAAATCCAGCACAGGGAACATATGCCTTCCATTACGTGCGCACAGACCTTGTGCGTAAAACGTGCCAGCTAGACACCCAGGGCCTTGGTCCTCAGATAAAACCCTGCTATTTTCCAGCAATTAATGTTTTTGCACACTTCAGCCACTCGTTGGTTACAGCCCCTGGTTTTGTAACCGCCTTACCCTTTCGTTTCGTTTGTTTCACTCGAACGCCGTACGGCTGTGCAGACAGGCTAGAATCTGTCGTCGCGACACAAAGATTCACTTACAAAAAACAAAGAAGTGAAACATCTACACCTTCGCTCTGGAGAGTCCCAGCCCGATATGTTTTCTTTTTCTTTTTTTTTTTAAAGTTTACTTTCAAAAATGTCATGAATAAAACAAAGCAAAGACAACATCTCAACAATGTTCTCCAGAACATGAAAAACTTTAATTCAGAATATGTCGTGCATTATTATTTTCCACCAGCAGATGTCACTATATGATGACGCTTTATTGTTTATTTACACATTGAATCTCGGGAGTACACAATGCAAGTTGAAAAGGTAGTTATATGTGTGTGATAACATGCAGAATGAGAACTGTTCATGGCAATCTAAATACTTTAAGTAAAAAACTGAAAATTACCCTGAAATGACACCCTTGGGAAGAAGGGAGTGAAACAAGCTGTTTTTTTGTGTTGATTGGGAGATGACTATCCAAAAAAAAAAAGTTATAGTACAAGTGCAGTAATTGGGATACATTTTTAAGTCTGCGTTGTTTTGTATTTTTCCTCAAAGTACGACAAAATACACAGTTAAATAAGACACTAATTAAGAGGTCAGCCTAGAATTCTTGTATCAATTTTTGAAAATAGATCTTTGAATTGTGTGCACCGATAGGCAGGGTCATGGTCACTCCGGGGGGGGGGGGGGGTCACTCAACTGATAATGCAGTCATGCAACGAACGCATCATTCCATAACTTAAAATAAAAAACGATCTACCAGCCAGTGAGTTTGAGTGTGAGCGTACCGTAAAAGGACAGACACCGAGGGATGAGTTTGAACGGAAACTGCACACAGTGTCAGCACGCGGTGCCTCTTTGACTTCCTGTCAGGCCAGCCATTAATGATAAACAGTGCACTGTCTATGCAGCAGGGAGGCGTGACGGACATTGTTTTGTTTTGTGGAAGATTTCTTCCGCTGCACTGAACACCCGCCATTTGTCAGGCAGAGAAATCCGAGAAGCTACCACAATTACCGCAAAAATTACAATGTCCAAAAAAAGAGAAATTTAAATGTGTAAAAAAAAATTTTTTTTTTTTTAATTTTCCTAGTTCCAGTTCCAGGATTGTTTGCTGTCTGCAAAGAGCAAAGCATGGCACATGCACTCTGTTGGTAGGACCAAGGGTTGACATTTTTAGGAAAACAATGTCACGGAGTGAGAAGCCGAAGAACGCTAAAGGAAGTTCACACTTCATTCCCAGGCCAAATCGACTCTGGGGCCAGGGTCTCATATTCAGCCTGAGGTCAGTTGCAGTTTCTTCCAGGAAGCCGAACCGTCCTCCAACCATGTCTACTTTCCCCACCCCCGGCTGCATCAGAAAAGAGCAGTTTCTGTTAACTAGTCATTAGGAGGACATCAGGAGCATGTATACAGATGATGCCTCCTTCAGTACAGTCGATTTTGTGTGTCCATATTTAGTCCCCGTCCACAGATTTAGTTTTGTACTCGCGTTAGTAAAGGCGAACCCAGCTCTCCTCTCCGTGCATCTGAGCGCGACGTCACTGTAGCTATGCTGCAACTGAAAACGGAGTGTAGCACAGTGGGTAAGGAAATGGGCTTGTAACCGAAAGGTCGCAGGTTCGATTCCCGGGTAAGGACACTGCCGTTGTACCCTTGAGCAAGGTACTTAACCGGAATTGCTTTAGTATATATCCAGCTGTATAAATGCATACAATGTAAAATGCTGTGTAAAAGTTGTGTAAGTCGCTCTGGATAAGAGCGTCTGCTAAATGCCTGTAATGTAATGTAATGTAATGAAAATCACTCGGAGGAGTTTCCATTTTCCATTTCCAAGGCTGTAGGTGTCCAAGACGGTCAATGCAACCAGGGCGACAGGGAAAGTGCTACCTTGGCGTAGGGCAGAGTTTTTTTTTTGGCGGGGGGCGGGGCGCGCGTTCAGCAGGGGTGTCGCCCGAAGCTCACGAGGAGCCCCGATCCGTCTCCGGGAGGAAGCTGTGGAGGGTGAGGTCGTCCCCCTCGTCGTCCTCCAAGTTTGGGAGGAGCGCCCCGTTGCTCCTGGGTCTGCGCGGCGCGCTGTGGGGGCCGTTGCCGTCGGGCAGCAGGGAGGAGATGCACACCATCTCGGTGCCGTAGGCGACCCGGTCCATCCGGTACCGGTACTTGGCGCTGGAGAGCTTGGTGCAGAGCACGGTGGTGCTGACGATGAAGATGGTGGCCACGCCCGCCAGCGTGGCGATGGCGATCAGGCACTGGCTGACCAAGCCGTCCTTCCGCAAGGGCCCCGAGGGGCACAGGAAGCGGCCATCGTCCTTCGGACCCTGGTCGCCGCCCGCCGTGGTGGGCGGTGTGACCTCAGGCGGTTCTGGAACCGGGACCCTTCCCCCAGGGTTCATGCGGGGGACCAGAGCTGCACCGGTGGCGTTGGTGGTGCTGGAGGCCCCTGAAGTGGAGGGTTCAGGGTCTTGGGTCGAGGCAGTCGATGACTCAGCCGCCTCTGTGGTGACAACATGACCGGCGGTCTCAGTTCCAGTCTCCGCTGTGGTGGTGTCCTCCCTTCCCCCACGGTTCATGCGGGGCCCCAGAGCTGCACCGGTGGCGTTGGTGGTGCTCCAGGCCCCTGAAGTGGAGGGCTCCGGGTCTTGGGTCGAGGCGGTCGATGACTCGGCCGCCCCTGTGGTGACGACAACGTGACCGGCGGTCTCAGTCCTAGCCTCCGCCGTGGTGGTGTCCTCAGCAGGAAGTTTGGGCGCGTCGGTCGTCCCGGGCGAGTCGGCTGCCTCCGTTGGGGCCGTGGACGTCTCGTTCCAGGAAAGGGTGGAGCCTCGAGTCGTCGCCACGGCGGCCGTCTCCTCGGTTACGGCCTCAGCGGCGGTCGAGCGCTCAGTGCTCGGGCTACTCCCCATCAGCCGCCGTTCGTTTTCGGTGACGCGAGTCTCGCCCTGGTCCGTCGACCGAGACGAGTTGTCATGGCCCTCCGTCGTTACCGTAAAAAACGTGTCGTCGCGTTTGTCCTCCGTGCGAGGAGTCAGCGGGTGAGCGGTCGGTTGAACCCGACTCCCGTTGTCTGTCGTGTTCTGCCCAGGCAGACTCATTGACAGGAGTGGGTTGAAGGCGGGCAGGAGCAACAGCAGGACCGGCCAAGTGGCAGCCATCTTGGAAAAATGCAATGTCCGTCCGTCCTGCAGAGAGGAGAAAAAAAACAGGGGAATGACGATCACACGAAGGAGCGCACGTTCTCTTCTGTCATTGTGTCAGCATAAACCCCTCCCTTCCTTAGTCAGCGAATTACAGCGATTACAAGATGCTGTAATCTACGGAACTGGAAGGTGAAATAAAAAGCTAGAATTTATCGCTCTAATCCCCGTCCAATCAACACATAGCCTAGTTTTCCACAATTGGCTGTTGCTGACAACCTCTGCTTTGGATGGCCAATTAAAATCTGAACCTGGCTGAGAATACTACTTCCCACAGTAAAAAAAAGAAAAGAAAAACAGAAAAGTAAATTAAAAACTCTGGAAAGTAATGCTCACGTGAAATTCTGTATTTAAGGTGAGGTGCTTCGGCAGAGTCACGAACGCACAGAAAAATCATCTGAGTGCATCGAAATGCAGTATTGTTTCCGTCAGTTTCCTTCGTAGATAGACCGGCTAATGAGATTCTCACAAGTGCCCACTTCTTCTTCTTCTCGCTGAGCGTCTTGCTGGCAGTTTCCTGGTTTTGAAAGGGGTGGGGGGGCCCCTGAGCGTTACCGTATCTCTCTTATTGCCTCACGCACAATGTGAACATGAACTGTGTGTTTTTGGTTGATTTTTTTTTTGTGCCCTCCACGTCCAACCGTCACACGCAAAGCAGAAGCTCAGGAAGACGTGTAGCAACCGCAGAACCGCCAGCCATGCGACCAACTGAAGCACAACACGGGGCATTTGTTACTTCTTTAGGCTACGTGCTACGCGGCACAACAGAGCCTGTGACTAGGGATCATCGCCGCTCAGTGTACAAGGCGTTATGTATGCCGGTCAACTCTGGATGCGAGCGTCCGCTAAATTCCTAAATGTGTTGGGCCGAGATTCATGAGCGTTAAACTTGCGGAGATCACAAAATGGCTTTCTGATTATTCAGTGTGGCAGGAGCAAAAACGTTCCATGACATGCCGCCTAGCACTGCTGCTCCTCGGTTGCCAAAGCCTTGACAGAAGTAACATGTTTGTAACTAACCTCCCGTTTGTTTGAACGGGTTTGCCGAAAACGGTTAAAGGTTTTGGAAATACAATCCCCCGACTAGAAGTAGCTATCAAAGAGGGCTTGTTTTGATGAAGAGAAAGGGAGGTGTCACTTTTGTGTTGTCTCTCTGAACGCCTGCGGTCAGGCCAGCACTCAACCTGTTCTATTTCTATTCATGTTCCGAGAAAGAAGAACGGTCAAACTGGAACAGCGCCAGCACAACGAGGTGACTACACAATCACTAATGAACATCGTTAGAAGATAAGATGACATACGATGTGAAAGATACTCATGTTGAACAATCATTTAAAAAGCTTAGTTTTGCGGGGTTAAATTTCTTTCACATTATTTTTCGCTGCATTCAACAGATCTACAGATAAATGCTTGAAGCATCGGAACTTGGGTGTTTTAATGTAACATGGAAACACATCGTACTCATGTCTGAAAGCACCTTCAGGAAATTACTCATCCCCCACCTGCCCCCACCCCCCCAAAAAAAAGCATGGGCAGTTTCCTCTACCTTCAGAAAGCAAGAGTGCACTAGCCACTAAAAACATCGTATTGGAGTGGAACCCAAGTTAATCTCACTTACCCAAATGGAGGAGAGGAGCAGAGGACCCAGTAGTTCCAGTTGCTGAGGTTCAAGTCCCCCCCCGACACAAGAGCCAAAACACCTGTAAAATGGCGAAAGGACGAACACACACAGGCCGATACCTGCTGGGTATCTGCAGGAATACAGGAAATGTGTCGAGCGTTGAGCTGGTTCTGCAGAAGTGAAGCAGAGGTTTCACACCCTGACGCAAGTGCAAGACTGACGAGACTGACGTTGCAGTGCTTGTTTTTTTTTGTGCGTGTTTCCTTTTTTTTTGTATTTCTCAGATTTGGGAGGTAAAAACCAAATGACGTTCTCTTTCCCTTCCTCCCTTCCTCTCTCTCTCTCTCTCTCTCTCTCTCTCTGTGCATGCAACTATCTTAGGGGCGACATAGCTCAGGAGGTAAGACCGATTGTCTGGCAGTCGGAGGGTTGCCGGTTCAAAACCCCGCCCTGGGCATGTCGAAGTGTCCTTGAGCAAGACACCTAACCCCTAACCCCTAACTGCTCTGGCGAATGAGAGGCATCAATTGTAAAGCGCTTTGGATAAAAGCGCTATATAAATGCAGTCCATTAAAAGTCCATCTTCAAGAAAGAAGACTTGTCTTTGGCTGTGAGTGTACCATCATACGTTTCACACGAGGTACAGGAAATCCTATACTGCAAGAGAAGAGGTTTCCGGGACCAACCACACACAATAAAAGTGAAACCTGTTCTGAGTAACTGTGGAAACTCACAGGGCCTGGTTTACCAAGACCCATAGCATGTGGAAACCCATGTAGTACATACAATACCAATAACATGAACAGTGATTGGTCATGATATTTGCGCTCCACCAATCATTGATCATTAGTTATTAGGTATTAGTTTTGCCTGTGCTAAAAGGTTTTCGCATGTGCTGAAGGTGCTAAATCAGCCCCATACAGTCGTCGGTTCTGGGGCAGCCATGTTCTTGCCTGGGGCAGCCTGAATCGTACCATTTCATTGGCTTAAGAGCACCAGTGGATTGGTCACAGCAGGATCTTTACCTCAGGAGCCCGAAAGAGGCCATTTACAAATCACTTGAGGGGCTGATTTTTTTTCTGCCATTTTTCATTATGGATGGTGCGGGTCAGGAATAAACAGGGGAGGATGGCCATTTATAGCATCCAAACTTCCACATCCAACGGTGTAGGTCAGGGGTCCTCAATCTTATCCAGAAAGGGCCGGTGTGGGTGCAGGCTTTTGTTCCAACCAAGCAGTTACACACCTGATTCTGCTAATCAAACACTAGAGTCTTCTTTGCAAAGGATCTTGATTAGTAGAATCAGGTGTGTAACTGCTTGGTTGGAACAAAAGCCTGCACCCACACCGGCCCTTTCTGGATAAGATTGAGGACCCCTGGTATAGGTTATACACCCAACCAAAAGCATCAAAAGCGGGTATCAGAAGTAGTCAACAGTTAGGCAAACTCGCTCATATGGACAAAGAATGTGCAGTAAGATGACAAGGTCTTGGAAACCAGAAGTGGTTCTTGGTTGGTCGCTTTTGCCACAAGATACAGGCATAAGGAGGGTGAACTGACATAGAGGCCATTCTGGGAGGACTCGTCCAAACATTATCTTCAAGAACATGTCGGCATCTGTCGTGTCTATAAAAGAGACACCTTGTTTTGGGGGGGGGGGAGGGGGAGAGAATATGATGTTGACAAATTCATCAACAGGGAAATAAACAGTTCCTTTTCCTCATGAATGCACAACTGCAAACATAAAATGGCCTCCAAGTATAACAGTGTGCAAGAGCAAACAGCTCCTACCGTCATTTCCTTTTACCAGAAAAGCTAATTGATCTCATCTGATCTCAACAACAGCACAATAACTGTGCCACATACGGTTCGAAAAAACAGGCCGACAGAACTTGTTTCTAGGTAGGGAGGGGTACGTTTCTTTTAAATAAAAAAAAAACCATCTTACCATCTTAAAACCACAACTTCCTCTCAGTAACTGATCATGAGAGCCAACTCAAACCTGATACAGATCTCTCCTCCTCAACATCCCCCCACACCCATGGTCAGAGGCCTTGGGCTTGGTGCAAAGGCCACACCCATCACAGAGTAACAGGAAATATTTCAGTAAGTTGAGCTGCAACCAGTATATTGCAATAGGTCACATCTCTTGAGGAACTTGTCCAAGCGAAACATCTCTGTAGACAATGGAAATATACACTCAGATCACTGCACCATCTCGAAAAAAAACAGCATCAATGGCGCAAACTGCACGTGCAGCCGTTTCAATTCAACTGCATCCCAACTGCCACCAAGTGAAGTCCAGCAGCATTTCAGGGTCAAATCAACATTTAAGAGAATTTAAACCCAGCAAAGCATGTCCCAAAGAAAGAACGTGGATTTGACCCCAGTGATTGGTCCAGTGATTGAACCCCAGTGATTGGTCCAGTGATTGGTCCACATCCCAGGAGCTTTGAATGGACGAGTAATGAAGTGGGAACTACAGCTATAAAAAAAGGTCTTATTTCAAATGGTAAATGGACTACATTTATATAGTGCTTTTATCCAAAGCACTTTACAATTGATACCGCTCATTCACCAGAGCATTTAGGGGTTATGTGTCTTGCTCAGGGACACTTCGACACGCCCAGGGTGGGGCTCGAAACGGCAACCCTCCAACTGCCAGACAACCACTCTTACCTCCTGAGCAATGTCGCCCCGTGACATAATGAATCTGAGGTCACTGATGAAAATTCAGGGTATTATCAATACATGAGACCTGGTAAAAAATGATCGCCCTAGTGAGTAATGAGAAACAAGTACATTTCATCTACCAATACTGACATGCAAAAAAGAAAAAACAACATGAAAAACAAATACAGCCACTTTTTTTTTTTAACTCAACATTTATTCTGATTATCGAGTTTCTCTGATACTTGAAGCAGAAACAAAACAAAACAAAACGAATAAGCTGTACACGTCTTCTGGAGATTGACTGAGTGATTTCCGGTAACTTTGGCAACCGGAGCTTCTGTTCCGACCACCACTCAACAGCAAGGACAGGACATGCAGACAAACTGTGTATGTGGGGGGGGGGGGGGGGGAGGAACACACAAAAATGGAAATTACAAAAAAAAAAAAAAATCTACTATTTCGTATTTTGTGCATGAATGACAACGATGTTTCAGTGCGGCACGATTCACCCAAAGCCGAAAGATCCTCTCCCTTCTGCTGATGATGTAAAGGAGCTTGTCACTTCCTGTCACTGACTTACTGCCATCTTACTTCCCGGTAAGGAATTAGAATTCAGAATTTTGGGGACGCAGGGGGGGGGCTTGTCTCTAGGCAACCTGTTGATTTTGAAGTAAACAAATTCCAACTAATGCTTCATATACAGATCATGTAATATTTAATCATCACAACGGATTTTGGGACCCACAAACGACTCTTCTCACCCTCACACAAACACGTAAATAAAAATTTAAAAAAAAAACATACTCTGACCAACTCGACGGAAACCCACACGGGGTAATTTCCACAGCGCTAACCGACATCCGTTGTCCTTTATGTAAGATCACATGCATTCAAACCCTTCAAACACTCAACTCCTCGCCTACATTGTCCCTTTGATTCAACGCTCATCAGTGGTCATTATCAGCCCGCCCCCCCCCCTCCGCGCCCCCACCCACCCACCAGGCTAGACAGGCCTGATGGAGCACGCCTTACACATGGAACTCTGGGACACAAGAGCCCCAGAATACGTCTGAAACTAGAAAGCCCCATCAGCACCAGTGATTGGCCAACAGGCGTAGGTGAACTCTGAAGGACACAGGGAGGTTTTTTTACATTTTTGAAACTTGGAAGTACATTCACAGGACTGATTCCAGATCACCTCCTGGGGGGGGGGGGGATTTCCCATCCACTTGTTCAGTTTCACAAACTCGTAGCCTGCAGACACCAAACACAGCTACCGTTTTACCTCTCCATTTGCAATTCATTTAGGCAGAAAAATCTCCTTATGGCACTCTCCAGTCTCTCCAACTGCGAAAAGACCTCCTAAAAAGGCTAAAAATAAATTTTACATGACCTCTGCAACAGAACACTGCTGCGGTTTGCAATATGGCCCAACATCACAAAAGCATCAAGCCCCTCCTCTTTAGAGAGATTTCAGTTCCGTTGCCGAATTCCAGAATTGAAAACACTGACATTTCTGCAAAGCCGAAGAGGTATTTTGTCCACAGCTGTTGAGGGGGCGGGGGGGCGGGGGAAGGTGCGTCTTGCACATTTAAACGCACAATGGTAAAAAGTCTGGACAAAAAGTTGTGAAAGTCTCAAAAAAGAAAAAGAAAAAAAGATGGATCACAGCATGAAAGACTTGCTAGACGTGCTAGCCAAAGCAACCGGAGCGGAAGCACAAGCAGAACGGAGCTTCAATGCGAAACGTAAACAAGCCCACGTCCGGGCCCCAAGGTTGCTGCAGTAAGCCAACATCCAACGCCAGGCCTCAGATCCTCTCTCTCTCTGTCTGTCTGTCTCTCTCTCTCTCTCACTCACCCTCTCTCTCTCTGTCTGTCTCTCTCACTTGCGATCTCTGTCTGTCTGTCTCTCTCACTCGCTCTCTCTCTCTCACTTGCGCTCTGTCTGTCTGTCTCTCTCTCTCTCTGTCTGTCTCTCTCACTCACCCTCTCTCTCTCTGTCTGTCTGTCTCTCACTTGCGATCTCTGTCTGTCTGTCTCTCTCTCTCTCACTCGCTCTCTGTCTGTTTCTCACTCGTGCTCTCTCTGTCGGTCTCTGTCAGTCTCTCTCTCTCTCTCTCTCTGTCTGCCTGTCTCTCTCTCTCTCAACCCAAATCCTAAACGCAGACTAAAAAACAGAAGCGGATCCTTTTCACCCCACCACACCTCCTCCAAAATCTACACACACACACACACACGGCCGTGGAAATCCTGGGTTTGACGTTTGGAAGCGACGTCCCGGACGACACAGAAACTCAGGAAGTGTAACCCAAACAGCAGCAGCCGCGCTCAGGCCGAAGGGTCGCCCCCCCAACTCCTGCACCCATATTCAGACAAAGACTCTGAGGTGCCAGTGTGGAACAGCAGCTCACTGCGCCAAACACACCATGAGCAGCCTGACACTGAAGGCCCTACAAGGGCCTTGCAATCAGTGTTGCTGAAGCGAGTCGTATATTAACCCTTTAAGGCAGAGGTGGCCCCACCCCCCGTTCCTGGAGATCTACCATCCGGTTGGTTTTCATTTCAACCCTAATTTGGCGCGCCTGACTGACCCACTAATCAGCAGCTCAACATAAACCTCTAGAAGTTGAATGTGGTGTGGCGGTTTGTTAGGGTTGGGAGTGAAAACCTGCTGGACGGTAGGTCTACAGGAACAGGGCTGTTTACCACAGGCTTACAGTACGTTCTTCTTGGACCCTGAAGGAGCAAAAGGGGACACAAGCAAATGAAAGGGAGGTCCTGGCTAACCAACCACTGCCTTCAGAAGGATTTTACTAGTCATTCTGGGTAATGTACATTCTCACTAAAATGGCAAGCACGGCAAAACATCAAAGGATCAAAGGTTAAAAATCTAAAGTTTGAAGGTACAATCACGTATCAGGGTGCAGAAGTGGCCTAACATTTTATATATAGAGATCATTCTTTTTCAAAAGCTTCGTGTTAATTCGCACGCCAAGTTAGAAAGGCAACTTTACAAATCATTCATTGTCCCACTGCCATTGACAATGTCAGGCAACTTCCACTGGTGAAAGATGCACACTCAAACGTGTCCAGGCAGTCATGATATACATACGAGGAAAAAAAAAAAATACTTCTTTGCATCTTTCCGATAAATTCAGACGAAAAGAAATGTAAAAATGTAACAAAACAAGCAAAGGGGGAAAGAGAGAGGCAGAAAAACAGACAAACAGGTTCAAAAGGAGAGATTAAACAAGGTCTTTTAAGATATTTATTGTTGGAGAGAACTCCTTAGAGCGAGTAAAATCTTTATTGCATGCATAAACTGGTGGTCAGAAGGTTTTCGATGAGAAGCAGGTAACACCGACAAGACTGGACCCCCCCCCCTCCCCGAAGAGAGAGGGACCGATCGGAGACCGCTCTCAAGACCAACCTTCAGAACAGCCAGCGGGGAACTACTAGATTTGCGAAACATTTACAGCAGAAAAAGACCAAAGAATTTCCACAGCGCCTCCATACCTAGAGGGAGCGTGTTAAATGGACACCCAAAAAAACGGACATGGCAGCAAAAATAACTATTTAATATCAGAATCCTTTCCTTCCCATTCAGTGGTTGGTCGCAAAATCGGTATGTTTTGTTTTGTCCCCCCCCCCCCCCCCCCCCCATCAATACATTTGTACAGTAATAGATTGAAATATTTCCCCTCCTTTACATTACCATTCTATTGCATTGTCCCTTATATTTTGTATCATGAAAAGAAAAAAAAAAAAAAAAACTAAAGGAAAAAAAAAAGTAAAATACTGTCAAGGAGATGCGTAAACGAAACTCCTTTAAAATTTGGCAACAAGAAGGTAAGGGAAGAATGCAATACTGATAACTACATATAAAACATTTGGGTATACCACAGTAAATACAAACTGTTCATGTCGGAATTTTCTTGGTCACAATTTTAAAAAGGAAACGGAAAAAGTTAAGACTTTTCCATAAACAAAAAAAAAAAACAAAAAAAACAACCAAAATATTTGCCACTTCTTTTAAAAAGTACGATTTTTTCTTTTTTCAATAAAAAGCTGGAATTATTAATTGTAAGAGTTTGCCGTTTCTTTCTCTTTCTCCTCTGGTGTTGTTAACGGGCGGGGGGGGGAGGGGGTCCGGGGTTTTTGTTTTGGGGGGAGGGGAGGGCGGGGCGGGATAAGGAAAAAAAAAACGTTAATCTCGGAATGTTTGCGTGGGACTGCTGGGAGAGGGGGGGGGAGTCAGGCGGAACGCTGTCGTCAAGATTGGCAGTGACGGACCCCGCCCACCTCCCGGCCAATGGAACGTCCTGAATGGTGGCGGGGGGGGGGGGGGGGGTGGGGGGGTGGGAATGGGGATAGGGAGGGTGAGGGGGGGCGGGGTCCTTTAAATGGCGATCTTGGACATTTGCTCTTCTAGTTTGGTGATTCTCTTCTCCTGACTGCTGACTAGGTCCTTGAGGGACTTGACCTCTTTCAGGATCTCTTCCAGCTTGGCTTCATTTTTCTACAGGGAGACGAGAGGGGGAGAGACAGAGAAAAAGGGAGGGGGGTGAGGTCAGAGAAGGTGTGCGTATGAACATCAGTAAACAGCGCCTAACCCAAACACTCACGCTGCTCTGTGCAGCTTCGTCCCCCCCCCACCCCCCACCCCCCACCCCCCCAATAATGTTTCCACTAAGCAGAACGAAAGTCAGTGGCTCATTTAGACCACCGAGTCATATTTCCCCCTCTAGTCATATTGTAACTGGCCTACGTTGTTAAAAAAAAAAAAGGTGAGACAACTGTCATCTTCAGGCAGCTGAGACACCCAGTGAGCATAACGAGTCTCGTTATGTGTCAGCTTTCTCATTTTCGGCGCATAGAGGAACCGCTCCAGTGGGACGGTTCCTCATTAACAGCCAGGCTGCAGGACAGAAAGCGGGTCCACACAGAGGGGGGAAAAATTACCAAAACCCGGCCCACAAGATAAAGGCCACAGGCCTAGAATAGGGGCGCCAAGTCTCCCAGTTTGTCAGCTGATGGGTCCTCTGTGTTGTGGTCAAGGTGGGGCGAGGGGGGGGGGACCAGCAGCCCCCCCCCCGGGGAAGGCAGCTTTTGCTTATGCTGTGGGTAACAGGGCGACCAGCAGGGCGGGAGGGGGTCAAATTTAGAAACAGGAATGTAGCGGTGAGCAGTAATGCTACGCCTACAGTCTGCCAGGCTCTGAGCTGATATCAGGATGTCTTTGAGCAGTTTGTGATGCACAGCATGAAGCGCTGCAGATGTGACATCATCTGACACCTCTACAACAAGCACAGAGCGCGAGTCATTTCCGGAGAATTTAAGAATATCACCCAGTTATAAGTGAACCGAGGAAGGTCCAAGCTTGCACAATTTTCTGAGAACACGAAACTTCAACACTCAATAACGAGAGGAACTCCTGGCACTCCTTATCAGAAAAATGACTAGCATTGCAGCAGATCCTCAGTGGAGATTTTTTTTGATGTGTAACCTATGAGTTTTAGTCTTTGTGAAGACATGAAGCCTGATTCAGTTAGTAAGATGTCAAAATTAATATTAATATTTCTTGCAATATTATCAAGAAACTGGAAAGACCTATTTTAACTTTAATGTAAAAATGTGTTCTTTTCTACACTGAATTCCTATCTTATTTTTTCCTACTTAACAACAAATGTATATCAAAATAAACAGCAGTTCAAAGCATGAACTGACGTTGGGAGCGAAAATGAGATTGCAGTAGTGCATTGTGGGTCAAGGGTTTTTCTGAATGGAACAGGTGGCCGGAACTCACTATGGACGGGGTGGGCTTCTCCGTCTTGTGGGCGGGGCCCGTGTTCTCCGCGTTCTTGGCCAGCTTGTTGTCCAGGACGTTCTTCTTGACCACCTTGAGGTCGCGGTTCTTGCCGGGGATGTAACCGTGCTTGAGGGAGATCAGGATGGGCTCGCCGTTCTTGCCCTCGAACCACTCCTCCGCCTCCAGGGCGGGGTCGGGGCCCGCCGTGTCGGGGTACAGGTCGTCCTGGAACAGGTCCGACTGCAGAATGGGGGGGGGATTGGCTTAGTTACACACCATAAAGCATACGGCTTGGCAACCATAGACATGTAACTCAAGCCACAACTGGTGAACACAGAGACACTGGTGATAAACCACTTTTGACAGCATGACAAGGTTAGAACAACAGCACTAGGCCTAGAAAAGGGCTTTCAAAATACTACCCAGTAGGTAATGGAAATAAAAAAATACTTCACAACAGCGCCCTCTAGTGTCCAGAGATGAGTAAATCGAGGGCGAGGCTCACCTTTCGTGGCACGGTCATAATGATCGGCTCACACTTTCTCTCGTGCAGTTTATAAAACCTGCAAAAATAACAAACGTGAATGAACACAGCTGCATCTCCCACACAAGAACTGATTTTCAAATGCGAAACAGACTCATTTCACTAGGGGAACGTGTCATTTCAGAAACCCTCCTTAGTCTTTTTTAAAAGAAAGTCCAGAGAGCTCTAAACAAGGGGCCAGATCTATCTCAGGATTCAACACCAGCCTGTGCTCTTTATTAAATAACCTGTTTATTTATTTAATTTCACACTTTTAATGAAGTTGTGAGCTTCAGCTGCATACTGCACATTCATTTTTTTAAAAAATTTTTTTTTTTGCTGTGGTCTGGTACAAGAGTGAACCTGCATGGCCAGGTGCAGCTGTCTAGTTTAGAAAACTACACCAGAATAACGGATTATAGTGAAAACCAGCACAAACACCCAACAGCCCTCCAGAATGGCAGTGATGCCGGCTCGTTCTAAACCTGTCTGAAATTACAGAGCCCCCTGCTGGACAGAACCGATACCAATTTAAGTCATTCAGGGACGTCCAAAGGGAGCCCCCTAGTGGACAGAATCGGCCAATGGCGTCACGCGGTGCAAATGGGCTGCATATCATAACAGGTCCACCTTCTTTAAAATGGTGAGACAATTGTCATCCTGGCAGTTGGGAATGATATTG
Organism: Anguilla anguilla; assembly: GCF_013347855.1. Lineage (NCBI taxonomy): Eukaryota > Metazoa > Chordata > Actinopteri > Anguilliformes > Anguillidae > Anguilla > Anguilla anguilla. Next base: position 3,880,240 of record NC_049210.1, on the reverse strand, counting down.
AGTCTCACTATCCGTAAAATACAGTGAAGTCGTAGTCCCAAATGAAGTCACACAGGGACGTTTAAGTTAAGGGAGAGCCCCCTAGTGGACAGAATCAGCTAGTGCAGTCACTCTGTGCGAGCGTCGTCTCCAGAAGCACTGTTTCCCCGTAGTTCCACCGCTGCTCACCTGGCGATCTCACACTTGTTGACGTCGAGGCCGCGCTTGGGCATGTATCCCATGCCCCTCTGGGGCTCCTTGGTGGTGAAGGTGTTGAGGTAATGGACGAACGGCGCCTCGTCCGTGATCTCGAAGTAGCGGATGCTGCTGTCGCCCTGGACGACCGAGAGAGGGGGAGGAAGTTTAGGCCCGTGGGGGGGGGGGGGGGGTTAGTGCTCTACCGGTGACCAGAAACCCCAATTTCACACAAACAGTTTCTTTACAGCACAGATTTCATATTCCTCCCTCCTACAATTACGTCAAACTGAGCAGTGTATATTAAATTAATCCCAAACCCAGATGGTGGATAATGACCTAAAAACCTTAATCCTAATCTGTCATTACCACCAACGCATGAGATTTAATCCCTTATTTTGGCTTTTGCGTTGTCAGGATTATGACTAGATCACAACAGGAAAGGTGTCAGGACACACTGAGCTGAAATAAAAGCACGACTCAAATCTTTTTGAAACCTTTCGGCTTTCATCCACTGCAGCAAAACAGACGAATGCAAGAATGACATTCGCCACCACATCGAGGAGCAGAGGAGCTTGTCATAAATGAAGCATCACCGCAATCTAACTGCCTCTTTTAGAAAGGTGTTCCGCACGCCAATCTGAGATTCGCACTTCCACCTGGCCGGGCACACAGGACCTGTCAGCGCCCCCCCCCCCCCCCACCACCACCACCACCACCAACCATACCCCCTACCCCCCCCCCCTCCCCTCCCCTCCCCTCCCCTCCGGCAGCCGAGCCTGCTGGGACGCCGGAGCCATTTCGTACGCCGACGTCAGGTTCTATTAACCGTTCCCTTGGCAACCGACAATTAGCCTGACGCGAGTCACAGACAGGATACGGTTCTATTTTTCGCCCGTTGATATTTAATCGCGTCAGCGCGTGGGCCGGGGTCTGGCTTTCGCGCCCCTTCCTAGAGAGTTTCGTCATAAAGCATCGACTTGATTAAAAAAAAATAATAATTTTCAAATGTGATGAAAGCAAAATGTTCAGATTGCCTGAAAAAGACTCATCTGTATGAAGGTACAGATATGAACATTACAATATGAAGGCAACGGTAATGGTAAAGGTAAAGAGCAGATTCTCGCCCAGGTACCCGAGGACAGGAAGCTGGTACCCGCGGACAGGAAGCTCCGTGCTCCAGGCGCAGGTGACTCACCTTCCCGCACAGGTAGACCACGCCGGTGTCGGCGTCGTAGAAGGGAAGCAGGACGCCGTTGCTCGTGTCCATTTCGTGCACCGAGATGGGCTCGTCCATGCTTTGCTGCGAATTAAAAAAAAAACAAAATGTGATAATCGGACCCAACACTGCTGCCGGGGGGGGGGGGGGGCACATCAAAACCGTGTTTCTTTTTCAACATCCGCTCAGACGCGGAGCTCTGAGGAGAAACAGACGGAGACTAAACACACGCTCCAGGGTGTTCAATGTGCTTCTGATCTGAGGACAGATCGCCTGGCGCATTCTTCCGTTAAAGAGCAAGTGAACCTGAGTTGTTTACGGTCAAAATAAGGTTTGACCGGAAACAAATCTGTGTGCCTGTGTCTGTGTCTGTGTGTGAGCGTATGTGTGCCCGAGAGTGTGCGTGTGCGCGCATGTGTGTCTGTGCATGTACACGCTCATGTGTCTGTCTGCGTGTGTGTGTGTGTGTGTGTGTGTGTGTGTGTGTGAATGTGTGTGTGTCTGCGTGCGTGTGTATCTGTGTGTCCGTGCGTGTACATGCTCATGTGTCTGTGTGTGAATGTGTGTGTGTCTGTGTGCGTGCGTGTGCCTGTGTGCTTGTGTCTGTGTGTGTGCATGCTCGTGTGTGTGTCTGTGTGAATGTGTGTGTGTGCCTGTGTGCTTGTGCGTGCGTGTGTGAGTGTGTGTGTTTGTGTGCGTGCGTGTGTGAGTGTGTGTGTCTGTGTGCGTGTGTGTGTGTGTGTGTGTGTGAATGTGTGTGTGTCTGTGTGCGTGCGTGTGTGAGTGTGTGTGTCTGTGTGTGTGTGTGTGTGTGTGAATGTGTGTGTAACTGTGTGTGTGAATGTGTGTGTGCCTGTGTGTGTGTGTGTGTGTGAGCGTGTGTGTGTGTGTGTGTGCGTGCGTGTGTGTGTGTGAATGTGTGTGTGTCTGTATGCGTGCGTGTGTCTGCGTGTGTGAATGTGTGTGTGTCGGTGTGCCTGCGCGTGTCTCCAGGTCGCTCAGGTCCGGTGTGGATTTTGGGCGGGGCTCCAGGGGGACTCACGGGGTTCCAGAGGGCCAGCTGAGTGAGTGTGTGTGTGTCTGTCTGTGTGCGTGCGTGTGTCTCCAGGTTGCTCAGGTCCAGGGTGGATTTTGGGCGGGGCTCCAGGGGGACTCACGGGGTTCCAGAGGGCCAGCTGAGTGAGTGTGTGTGTGTGTGTCTGCGTGCGTGTGTGTGTGTGTGTGTGTGTGTGTGCGTGCGCGTGTCTCCAGGTTGCTCAGGTCCGGTGTGGATTTTGGGCGGGGCTCCAGGGGGACTCACGGGGTTCCAGAGGGCCAGCTGAGTGAGTGTGTGTGTGTGTCTGTGTGCGTGCGTGTGTCTCCAGCACGCTCAGGTCGCTCAGGTCCGGTGTGGGTTTTGGGCGGGGTTCCAGGGGGACTCACGGGGTTCCAGAGGGCCAGCTGAGTGAGTGTGTGTGTGTCTGTGTGCGTGTGTGTGTGTGTGTCTGTGTGAGTGTGTGTATGTGTGTCTGTGGGTGTGCGTGTGTCTCCAGCACGCTCAGGTTGCTCAGGTCCGGTGTGGATTTTGGGCGGGGCTCCAGGGGGACTCAGGGTGGATTTTGGGCGGGGCTCCACAGGGACTCACGGGGTTCCAGAGGGCCAGCTGAGTGAGTGTGTGTGTGTGTCTGTGTGCGTGCGTGTGTCTCCAGCACGCTCAGGTCCAGGGTGGATTTTGGGCGGGGCTCCAGGGGGACTCACGGGGTTCCAGAGGGCCAGCTGCCGCTCGCTCATGCGGCTGAACCCGGTGGTGAAGACGTTTCCGTCGGCGAGGAAGATGGCCCTCATCGGCCGCGCCCCCTCGTGAGCCTTGTCCTTCTCCTGCGGGTCAGAGCGGAGGACACGCCTGCTTTAACCGCTAACCACAAACAGCAGCATCACTGCTGTACACCGCTAACTATAGACCGCTAACTATATACATCACCATCACTGCTGTACACCGCTAACTATAGACCGCTAACTATATACATCACCATCACTGCTGTGCACAGCTAACTATACACATTACCATCACTGCTACACACCGCTAACTATAAACATCACCATCGCTGCTGTACACCGCTAACTATACACCGCTAACTATAAACATCACCATTACTGCTACACATGGCTAACTATACACCGCTAACTATAAACATCACCATTACTGCTACACACCGCTAACTATACACCGCTAACTATAGACCGCTAACTATACACCGCTAACTATATACACCAGCATCACTGCTACACACAGCTAACTATAGACTGCTAACTATAAACATCACCATCACTGCTGTACACCGCTAACTATACACCGCTAACTATATACATCACCATTACTGCTGTGCACAGCTAACTATACACCGCTAACTATATACACCAGCATCACTGCTACACACAGCTAACTATAGACTGCTAACTATAAACATCACCATCACTGCTGTACACCGCTAACTATACACCGCTAACTATATACATCACCATTACTGCTGTGCACAGCTAACTATACACATCACCATTACTGCTGTGCACTGTTACTATACACCGCTAACTATACACATCACCATTACTGCTGTGCACAGCTAACTATACACATCACCATTACTGCTGTGCACTGTTACTATACACCGCTAACTATACACATCACCATTACTGCTGTGCACTGTTACTATACACCGCTAACTATACACATCACCATTACTGCGGTACACTGTTACTATACACCGCTAACTATACACATCACCATTACTGCTGTGCACAGCTAACTATACACATCACCATTACTGCTGTGCACAGCTAACTATACACATCACCATTACTGCTGTGCACAGCTAACTATAGACCGCTAACTATATACACCAGCATTACTGCTACACACGACTAACTATACACATCACCATTACTGCTGTGCACAGCTAACTATACACACCAGCATCACTGCTGTACACCACTAACTATAAACATCACTATTACTGCTACACATGGCTAACTATACACCGCTAACTATATACATCACAATTCCTGCTGTACACTGCTAACTATATACACCACCATTATCGCTGTACACAACTATGTACACTAGTTTATTCAATTTTTTTTACCTGTAGATTTTCGGACCATTTTGTGTGCGGACAACACCTATATAGTACACCTCCGTGGGTGATTCACACAAACGTTTTTCTACACGGCTGCATTTGCTTTATTTTCACGTGAACTCTGACGTGGCTGAGCCCTGGCGCGTCCGCACCGGAGCAGCGGACGGAGAGGCGGGGCGACTCACTGCGATGATCTCCTCCTTGCGCGGGTCGATCACGCGGATCTTCTTGTCCTTGCAGGCGGTGCAGATGAGGCTCCCGCTGCGGTTCCAGCACACGCTGTAGATGACGTCCGGGTGCATCTCCTCCAGGTTGATCATGGCCTCCCCCGTGCCCACATTCCAGATGATCACCTGGTTATCGCAGCCTGGGGGGGGGGGGGGAGGGGGTTTGGAGGGGGGGGGCGAGAACGAGGGATGTGCCGAGTTAGAGTGAGGAAGGCAGAGCGAGAACCCACATGTCCCTTATGAGACACCGTACCACAGAAGGGTCCCTAACCTTGGTCACGGACAGCCACAAGGTCTTTTAAATGGTAAATGGACTGCATTTCTATAGTGCTTTTATCCAAAGCGCTTTACAATTGATGCCTCTCATTCACCAGAGCAGTTAGGGGTTAGGTGTCTTGCTCGGGGACACTTCGACACGCCCAGGGCGGGGTTTGAACCAGCAACCCTCCGACTGCCAGTCAACCGCTCTTACCTCCTGAGCTATGCCTCCCCCCCGCAGTCCATTTACAAGGTCTTTTAGGGGAAAACCTAGCCGAGCTGGTGATGCAAACCCACGGCAGGTGATCAGGACGGGATCAGACCGCCTCGGAGATCAAACGGCAGGCCCGGGAGATCATTATGGGATGTGTCAACACGATGACTACCCAGACCTGCAGACGGGAGGGGTCGAAGACTCGCCCACGCCAGGTTGGGAAACTCCACGCTAACCCAACCCCTGCCTTCTCCTCGTTCCACACAGCCTGCTGCACTTGAGCAATAAACCTCAGCGTCAGACAAGCACACTATTTCCAGGAGGGACAGAGAGGGTCTGCGCCCTCAGCCACACCTGGAGCACCATGTTTTGGATCCCAATGAAAGCACCCGAAACCGAAAAGTTTGAGGAAAAGCCATCAATGCGTGGAAAGAGGAGATGCACTTGTGCAGACAAGGTGAACGTGTTCGGTGAGCAGAGACTAAACTTTGTTCCCATTTTAGCACCCAAATCTTGGCTGAGGATCTTTTCCATTCAGCCGGGGCAGCTCCAGGTACTTCTCTGAGGTCCTCAAAAACCACAAACCAGTCCTCACAAACCACCTAACCGGGGGGGGGGGGGGGGGAGCTACAACGGCAGAGCCAATCAGTTAAAAGGCCTCAAACTGGCTCATAGATTCCCGCTCTCTGTGGGAAGCTTCACTTCATCACCAATCACAATTTGTGACATCGCCGCATCACCTTCGACTCAAGGTTATTTTCGGGATTCCGCGGTACCCACCGGCGCTGAGGAGGACGTTCCGGGCCGTGGGGTGCCAGGTGACGATGCCGACCCTCTTGGAGTGCCCCTCCAGGACCACCACGGGCTCCGCCAGGGGCACGGTCAGCCCGTGTTCCGGGATCTGCCACACCTGCGGGAAGAGAGACGCGGGTAAGGGAAAGAGCAGCAGTCCCGAGCAGGTGAGAGTCAGTGGCAGACCGCACGGGGGGTCAGACAGGTGCAAGGATAAAGCTTGTCACGCAAGCGACCGCTCACGAACGCAGTCGCACGGAGAGGCCAAACCACCGCACAGCAGAACCATCTCACAGCTGCTTCTCGTTTCCTCAGGTTTCCTGTAAGTGGCGCAACACCAGTGTTAAAATCACGCGCGAGGCTGGCGTTAGGAATCGCGTCCTAGAAACGGTTCAGCAGGGTGCACTTGCGACCTCGCGCCAGAAGGTGGCAGCAGAGAGCCGAGAGAACTCGGTGACCCCGAATTCTCGACGGCTGAATTCTTTTTAAAACATTTTTTGGCTGAAAATGTGAGGGATCGAGGAGCGCAAGCTCCGCCCCGGCTTTGCGGAAGTCGCAGCGGTTCAGCGGTTCCACCACGAGCGCGTTTGAGGAAGTCAGGTGAGACAGAAAGCGCCTTGTTCTCAGCGCGCTGGCGGGGGGGGGGGGAAGCTGGGAGTTCCAGCGACTCTGGCGGGAAACGGACCGACTCTCGGTTAATTTACCGTCCTGGGTCCCGGGGGCCATCGCTCACGCTGTCAGTTTTTAAGAGCCCCTCAAGTTCTGCGCGATCAATCCTCCTGACAGCCGGAATGACTGCGGGGGGGGGGGAATCAGGGGGGGGTGTTGCCATCGCGTGGCGGCTTCATCAGCTGCTCCTGGAACTAGCGGCGTTAGCGCTTCAGCATTAGCGGGTCACCGGGGCGAGAACGAGGGGCCGTCTGTTTGACCGACTGCTTCACAGGGAGGGGAAGGCTCAGGTGTCGTACGTAACGGATTGGGGGGGGGGGGGGGGGACGCAAACGCGGGGCAGAGAGAGAGGGAGAGAGGGAGAGAGAGAATGAGAGAGAGAGAGAGGGAATTAACTCAGAGCCATAAAACCCATCAATCATCCCCCGCTGCTTGTTCCTGCGTGCCAGAGGGTGAGGTGGGCCCAGGGTGAGATGGGGTCACACTAGCTGGGTGCGAACAGAGGGCGGGGCCCTAGTGCACCTCATCACCACCGATAGCGCTATCAATACCGCTACCAATACCCTTATCAATATCGCTACCAATACTGCTATCAAGACCGCTCTATCAATACCGCTATCAATACTGCTATCAATACTGCTATCAATATCGCTACCAATACTGCTACCAATACTACACAAACGGCCACAGGGGGATTCCCAGCGTGTCAGCTCAGGGTCATCGCTCCCTGCCGTAAAAAGGGGGCGTGGCTGGGTACTCTGAAGGCACCTGAGGTCCTGCTGGGGACGTGCACACCTGGACTGGCGAGTAATTCTCCCAAACCCCCCCAAGCCCCCCCACTCCCCCCACCGTGGGCACGGAGAACGACGGAACAGAACTTTACCGTCTGCTCAAGAGGCTCGCTTATGTGACCTGGGGTGAAATTTTTTTAATACTTCACCCCTTTGAATGTGGATTGGCACCAATATTTGGAACAGCTCTCTCACGGGGGGGGGGATCCGGTAAGGTTTTTGGCCATACGCAAACGGTGGTGCTTCCCCTCGAAAATTCTCAGGAATCCACAGGCATGTTTTCACGTGAACCGTGAAAAAAAGAACGTGCATTTCAAATATGTATCCCAACCAGATCTGATGACATGTCTACTAGGAGGGAGGGAGAGAAAGAGTGAGAGGGAAAGGGAGAGAGAGGGAAATGAGACAGAGGGTTAGATGGGGGGAGAGAGACGGGGAGAGTGAGAAACCGTCTTACCATCACAGTGCAGTCTTCGGACCCGCTGGCGATGACCTGGTCGTTGTGCGGGCACCACTCGATGTCCAGGACCGGGCCCGTGTGACCGCACACGGTCGGGTAGGCTTTGTCAATGCGGCCAGACTGTGGAGAGAGAGAAAGAGAGAGAGGTTAGCCAGCCGTCCTTCTGAAAGCTCACACACACACTCTCACACACACACACACACACACACACACACACACACACACACACGGATCAGCACACTCGATCCAGCCGTAACGGTAATGATGCACATCGAAACCCGACTTCAGTGGGCCAGCCAGACACTCCAGGACAGCTGCAAAAACTTCCTCTTCCTCCATATTCCTGCGTCCCCCCCCCCCCACCCCACACACACACACACACACACACCCCTACCGCCCAACTACAGGGAGTTTCCCAGCATTCAACTGCTCTTCTTTATTCAAAGCTCTCCAATGAGAGTGCAGCTGAGAGAAGGCAGAGGGGGAGGAGCCACTGTGACAAAAAAAAACAAAACAAAACAAAACAAAAAAATACGCACAAAAAGGAAATCTGGGAAAGGAGTTAACGCCAAAAAACGCGGAACAACCCCGTGAAACTCCGAGGTGTGCCAGGGGTCACGGGCTTTGGCGGAAACTTCCGGAGGGTCGAGCCTTCCGACATGGAGGATCTGTGCTCGAAGAGGGGGAGGGGGAGGGGGAGGGGGAGGGTGGGTTAAATTATTGCCTTGCTGTTGGGGGGGGGGGCTGGAGGAGAAGGCAGTCCCAGCTTCTGTACACGAGCGGAAATAAACCTACCATGCCTGCAGCGCAGACTCAAGCGGGGCCTGCAGAACAGGGCTGCCCAGCACAGCCCAGGCCTGAGGACGGCGTTGTGTGTACAGTGTGTGTGTGTGATTTCATAACACACCTACATTACAGGGACCTTCAGGGCAAAGATGGACTTTCCCCATTGTACATCAGGACTATGAGAAATTTTACTTTTTTTGTTTTTAAGTCCACTACTAGGGAACTGTACACTTATTCCTTAAAAAAAAAAAATTTTTAAGTAAAAACAAGTAAAAACACAACTGACCTGTAGAGCAGGTCCTTATATAACCCCTCACACACAGGACCCCAGGCCAGGCGTCAGATGAAATAACCACCAGTCCTTCTCCACTCCTTTGACACGCAAAGCTCTGGGACAAAGGAGGGCCATTTTCCGCCCAATCAGCTGACTTCCCGATGACATCAGTCCGCTGGAGGCCGGTTCGCGACCTTTGACCGCATGCGAAAGTCAGGTGCCCCTTGGTGGCTTTTCGAGGGGGGGCGGGGGGGGGGGGGGTGGGGGAACGAGAGGCCGCGAGGCGGACACACCCACGCCTCTTTTGTTCTGCCGATTCAATTGCCCTCTTCAGCGCGCTCTCCGCAGGACGTCACTGGCCATTTAGACGTCACTCTTCGGGGCGCGAGGGTTTCGCTCGTTACTCACCGGCCGCAGCTGCACACACGCCGACGGCCGCCTTTTTTTTTCTCGGGTGCGTTTTCATTACGACGAGTTTCAGGGTGGAACTGCGTTTTTTATTTTATTTTATTTTTTAAATCGCTATATTCGTACGCTAAATAGCACGTAAACCTCCTCCCTACACTCCGACTGAGGAAGGCCTTTGCCTTTATCTGATACGGTGGTACAATTTAAAGACCAGCTCACCCGCATAACCTCACGTAGCACCTCGCCCCCCCCCCCCCCCCCCCGCGCCTCCCCCCGCCTCCCCCCTCCATCGAGCTGTCACCGACACGGTTGCCTTGGTAACGACTGCAGGGTCTGCCGGGGGAGGGGAGCGACTCGCCGCTTTGGCCCCGTAATGGAGAGAGAGAGCTCCGGCTCCTGGTTTACAGCAGGGGCGCGTCCCGCTGAGACTGTGGCAGGCCGGTCCCCCGTTAAAACGCCGGCAGGCCAGTCCTAAGCCAAACGTGTCCCCCCCCAGCCCCCCCACCAATGCGTACGAGCCGTTTGAGAAGGTCCCCGTACAGAACGATGAGGCGGGTGCAATTTTTCCCGAGAAAAGATATAATACAAAGTGGAGATAAGAGCGACAGACGTGCCATGTGCAAAAGTCTGATTCATCTGAAACGGGGCTCGGCGAACACGGCTCTGGGTTAGACCAGCAGACCCCCCGGGCTCATTCCAATCGCTTGTTTTATCCGTCCTCCTCTCCTCGGTCCTCCTCTGACCCAGAAATCGATCGATCGAGGTCCAACCTTCTCTAAGGACGTGCCGACCCGTTAAAGGTTCCTCAGGAGGAGCGAGGAGGCTCCCGAAGGATGCTTGAGCAAGGACACACGGGAGCAAGTATTTTTTGTTCTGAAAGCGTGACACGTAAACGATCGACCCGTAGAGCCACCTCTCCCCACCTGCAACTGACGCAGCTCCTAAACTGATGCAGGGCTGCACGAGGACCATCCATTTGCCCAATCCACGTTTCCTCGATTACTCTGTTCCCTCGCGTCCTTTCCTTGCGTCCTCCGTTGGGTGGAGCTAAGGAGCGGGTGAAAGGCCGCAAGGCGTGAAAACAACCTATTGGAACGAGCACCCCCACGCCCCCGCGCCCCCGCGCCCCCCCCCCCCCAGAACCAGAGCCGCAGGCCCCCGGGATTCTGCAGCACCGACCCTCGTCACCCCCGTGCGAAGCGTAAATAACACACACTGCACAAAATCCCGCAAAGGGACAAAGGTTCCGGTCACGGGGAGGCCGCGGTCGTCTCTGAAAACCAAAAAAAAAGGTCAAAAGTGTCCGGAAAGAGGAACAAGCCGCGGCTCTGTCCCCATCAGCGGGAGCGGCAGCCAGACCGCAAGCCAGGGCTGAAAAAAAAGAAAAGGCTTTTTTTGCCGTGTAAAGGCTGCTCATGTGTCAGAGATCGCCTTTTCGCAAAAAGTTTCGCAAATAATTTACCGCTTGCGTCGTTCGAAGAACACAAAAGGACGAGGGGTCCCATCGTGACAGACCGCGACGGCATCCCATAATTACGCCTTTCACAAGGCCGCGTGACTCACGGGACCCCCGGGTTTCTGCCCGCTGCGAACGCAGTATTTTTTTTTTTTCCTCTTTCGTTTTTAGCCTTTCATTCGTCCGTTTCCCCTAAACGACGTGGACGCGGTTTGCCCTCACACTGGACCCCTTTGTTCAACTTCCTCCGAGAACCGTCGGCAAAAAGGAAATGACTCAAAACATCCAGAGAGTTTTATACTTATTGTTTAAAAAAAAAAAAAAAAAAAAAAGAGCGTAAAGTTTCATAAACAAGATACGTCCCGGACGGTTCTTTAAATGACCAACTTCACGGTTGCATGGCGACCATTATTTGGGGACAGGCTGTTTACGCAGATTTTGTTCTACAATACAGACGGTCACCAAGCCGCTTCAGGCTAACGGGTCGCTATTCACTGAGCATGCTCCCTGAGACCCCATATGAGCCCGAGCAGCACGCGATACATACACACTCTCACACACACACACTCTCACACACTCACACACACACACTCGCACACTCGCACACACACTCACACACACACACTCTCACACACACACACACACACACACACACACACACACAGTCACACGCACACACACACTCACACTCACACTCACACTCACACGCGATACATACTCTCACACACACACTCACACTCTCACACTCTCACACTCTCACACTCTCACACTCTCACACTCTCACACACTCACACACTCACACACTCACACACACACACACACACACACACACACACACACTCAATGGCAGGGTGGCTAGCTGGTACTCTCAGCCCAGCGCTATCACAGCTGGAATCTCAGTCAGGTTGTCAGGCAGGTTACACCATCTACTGTACCTGTGCGAGTGTGTGTGTGTGTGTGTGTGTGTGTCTACACGCGTGTGAGAGAGCTAATGGGGCGAAGAAATAAACTTAAAAAAAGGCTGGCACCTGTCCAATAGCATGGCCTAGATTCCAGCAGGCTGAGGGTGGCACCTACTTCCTGTTTGGAGGGAGGTGGGCGGGGCCCAGGAGGCAGGATGTTGTGGAGCAGGAAAAGCACACGGCCAGGTGCGCCAACCGCGAGACTGAGGGGAGCCCCAAAAACAGCCTCAGGCCCCCCCCCCCAGAGGAGGGACAGCGCTAGGTTAGCGCCTCTGCCATTCGGGTCTCTGAGCCTCACGCTACGGCTAGGCTAACCGACGCCAGGCTAACACACAGAGGTGGTCCAGCCGCCCCACGGCAGGTTTAACGGTGCAGGGTGAACACATACCCAGGAAAAAGTCCTGGAAGGAGGCAGTGGACGGCCCACAGGACAGGAGGGAAAGCCGTGCGGTAAATTAATGCTGAGTGAGGCCTTTTGGGCGGCAGTTTTTTTATTTATTTTTTTTTAAATACGAGTTTTGGCGGGAAACTGAGCAGCGGCAGCAGGTTGGGGAGCAGGGCTACTGCTGGAGAGAGCAGAGAGTCTGCAGGACAGATGGGTTATACACACACCACACGCACACACGCGCACACACGCGCACACACACCACACACGCGCACACACACACACACACACACATACACCACAGGGCTCTTACAGACGATCTGCAGAGGCACCCAAACACACACGCCTACATCTGCAGCCCAGCACAGAGAAGGAGGGAAGCACGGAGCGTCCCCACAAAACCCACACGTTTACACACACAGGTCCTCAGAGGACGTGTGGTATTCAGGCACGTGCCCTCTTAAAAAAGTGTGTGTGGGGGTGGGGGTGGGGGCCGTCTGCTGGCCCAACAAGGATCCCGAATCTGTGGTATACCAAAGGTCAAGGGTGACGGGACGAAGGGTGGGGTGGTGCGTGAGGATTGGGGGGGGGGTGAGGGGGGGGGGGGCCCCGTGGGGCCTGCTGTTCAGGGGAAGGGGGGCCAGGGGCCGGATGTGCGGTGCTCACTGTGCTGGGCTCCTCCCACTCTGTCCCACATTCCACACCTGAGAGACAGGCCACAGTAGCAGGGCTGCTGGTGCAGGGGGGTGGGATGGGAGGGGGGTTGGGGGGGTTTGGGGGGAGTGTTGAATTTATCACCTTTTTCAGCTCCAAAGCGCGTAAACTTGCTTTGGCCGTACACAATTAAACTCCAGGGCCGACAATCAAAAGGGGAGCTCCCATCAGGGCAAATTGCTAGCTGTGGGTGGGCATTTTGGGATGGGGGGGGGGGTTTGGAAAGAGGAATGCCCTGTGGCAAAGACCCACAATCCTCTCTGTGTGAGTCAAGCCGCCAGAGAACAGAGGCCAGCCAATTACGAGCCTCCGCTTCCGTGAACACACGAGCGACAAACGACAAACTGACGCGACTTTGAAGTCGCCGTGGTGCCCGGCAACCCGCTAACGAGCTAACGAGCTAACGAGCTGCTGCGGGGCGGGCGGGGTCCAGAAAGGAGTGCGCAAATCTGGCTTCCGCTACAGGCATCCAAAGCACACGTAGATGCACGCACGTACGCGCACAAACGCACAGAGAGAGAGAGACACCATTGACACCAAAAAAAGTAAAGTTATTATAGTTCATTGACATTTTGTATGCGTTATTTTCTAAATGTAGAATTTTATTTCTGTGGTCTGGATTTTATATTTATTCTGTTTATTGTAGTTAAATTGTTATTGCCTGTCTGTTATGTTTGTCACGTGAGTGTATGCTTTGGCAATGTAAGTGTACCCTTACCATGCCAATAAAGCTTATTGAATTGAATTGAATTGAATTGAATTGAGAGAGAGAGCAAGACAGAAAGAGAGTGAGAGAGTGAGACATATCGCTCCCATGTCAGTGACGCCCATGGGCAAAACTTGGCACAGTGCGACATTCACATCCAGCATACGCTCTTATCCAGAGTGGCTCGCAAAAGTAAACCGCACACACAAAGGTGCAGGCCCGCCCTGAGAGTGACAAATCACAAATCACAGCAGCGGGAGCCATTACACAACCCCAGAAACATAACCTCACACCCCCCCCCCCCCCCTCACGGTGCACCACCCCGGGAGCAAATTTAACCCCAGCCACCAGCCAAATGCTGGGAAGTTTGTTGTTAAGTTTGTCTCCTCTACCAGCCACTTTGGCAGGTAACCACCCCTCACCTGTAGGTCCCGTTCCATTCCAAATATCTAGCTGTCTGGCGTAACCGTGGA